>NC_041393.1:182214678-182228642 GCF_002162155.2 Triticum dicoccoides | reverse complement strand
GGGCGGCGGCGAGCTTCGGCAGCGACGGCGCTGTGCTTGCGGCCGGCGGCGCGGCGGCGGTTGTGGCGGCGGTGGTTGCTGTGGCGGGGTTGGACGAGGGGAGAGGGGCGATGGCGGCGGGTATTTAAAGAAGGGGTCGGGGTCGGCTCCGACTTGGAGGAGGGGCCGGCCGGGGCCATGTCGGCACCGGACTTCGGTGGAGTCCCGGTCGGCCACGACGGGGAAGGCGACGCGAGGCGGGCTGGCGTGACGCTAGGCCGGCTGGGCTTCGGCCCAGTCGGTCCGAACCTTTTTTTTAAAACAATTTCGCCGTGAAGGAAAAAATCCTAAATAAATATTAAAAAATCTAAAAATTTCAGAAACAATTTTCACCGTCCAAACCTAATATTTAGGACAAGATGAACATTTTTCTGGACTAAGATGCAACTTTCAAAAATGTAATATCTTCTAATTCAAATAAAATAGCAAATAAAATACAAATAAATAAATAATTTGGTTATAAAATTCTTTCTCCAATATTTCTCTTAGGTTGAAGAAGTCATATTATCTTCCCTCAATTTTTTTAGTATTGGAAATAATTGGAGAGAAAAATAATAAAATCAAATTGATCCTGTTTTCAAATTGAAATAAATTCAAATATGAATTTTGTGAAACCTCCAACTCTCTCCTTGGGTCCTTGAGTTGCTTAAGATTTCTAGGATCACAAGAAAATGCAAGAATAAAAATGATGTGCATATGATGATCTATGTATAACATCCAAATTGAAAATTGGGATGTTACAGCCCCCCTCCACCAATCCCAAAAGACCAGGCCTCTACCTTGATGCTCTTCCGCACCACGCGCCTCCATTACCTACTCCACTCAATGCATGTGGCATACGTGGCTGAGGGATAAGGGCATGGTGGGAAGAGTGAATTGGCAGTTACCCGCCTGTGCGTTAAAGTCATTCACGGTCCATTACAAGGTTGGCCCCACCAAGGTTGGCATTACGCGACGTGCGGGGAAACTGGGAACTGATTGGAATTCAAGTTAAGAGGGAAGCAAAGAAGGTCCCAAGGAGTGGAGTTGCCCTTTGTGCTCCTACCTGTGCACTGATTAGGACCTACCCCGACGACGCCCAGCGGCGCGTTCGTGCTAGGCCCGGGGCTCCTGTCGGTACAACAAACCCTGGGTCTGTTGCCCGGACTGTGCACAGGCTCAAAGGCAAGATTACAGCACCAAGGTCGGACCAAGTAAGGAGGATTAACTCCTTTGGGAGACTCAAGTGCATATCAAGAAGGCCAAGACGAGCCAGAGAAGCAAGATAATGCCAAGGAAAGAACCAGCCTTGCCAAAAAGGCGAGCCTGGCGGGGTTGCGTTTTGCCCTGGAAGCATACTTCCAAACCGTCCGGGCAGGCCCTGCCGGGACTTGCGGAGGCAAACTACGCTACCGCTCCACCTCATGAGCGACACAAGTCAAAGGTCAGTGCGGTTTCAGGCCCCAAGATGACTAAGTGGCTGCTTTTCGCCACATGGCAGCCACTTTCTACAACAACACCTCCATGTGACACCTGTCCTGGGACGTGTCAAGCAAGAAAGCGCGAAGCTGGAAAAATAGCCTGGTAAGGGCTGCCAGGCACGCTGTGATGTTGAAGGAAATATGCCCTAGAGTCAATAATAAAGTTATTATTTATTTCCTTATATCATGATAAATTTTTATTATTCATGCTAGAATTGTATTAACCAGAAACATAGTACATGTGTGAATACATAGACAAACATAGTGTCACTAGTATGCCTCTACTTGACTAGCTCATTGATCAAAGATGGTTGTGTTTCCTAACCATAGACATGGGTTGTCATTTGATTAACAGGATCACATCATTAAGAGAATGATGTGATTGACTTGACCCATTCCGTTAGCTTAGCACTTGATCGTTTAGTATGTTGCTATTGCTTTATTCATGACTTATACATGTTCCTACAACTATGAGATTATGCAACTCCCGTTTACCGGAGGAACACTTTGTGTGCTACCAAATGTCACAACGTAACTGGGTGATTATAAAGAGGCTCTACAGGTGTCTCCGAAGGTACATGTTGAGTTGGCGTATTTCGATATTAGGATTTGTCACTCCGATTGTCGGAGAGGTATCTCTGGGCCCTCTCAGTAATGCACATCACTATAAGCCTTGCAATAAATGTAGCTAATGAGTTAGTTACGGGATGAAGCATTACGTAACGAGTAAAGAGACTTGCCGGTAACGAGATTGAACTAGGTATTAAGATACCGACGATCGAATCGCGGGCAAGTAACATACCGATGACAAAGGAAACAACGTATGTTGTTATGCAGTTTGACTGATAAAGATCTTCGTAGAATATGTGGGAGCCAATATGAGCATCCAGGTTCCGCTATTGGTTATTAATCGGAGACGTGTCTCGGTCATGTCTACATAGTTCTCGAACCCGTAGGGTCCGCACGCTTAAAGTTCGATGACGGTTATATTATGAGTTTATATGTTTTGATGTACCTAAGATAGTTCGGAGTCCCGGATGTGATCACGGACATGATGAGGAGTCTCGAAATGGTCGAGACATGAAGATTGATATATTGGACGACAATATTCGGACACCGGAATGGTTTCGGGGGTTATCAGATGTATACTGGAGTACCGGGGGGTTACCGGAACCCCCTGGGGGGTTAATGGGCCTCATGGGCCCAAAGTGGAGCAGAGGAGGGGCGACCAGGACAGGCCACGCGCCCCCTCCCCCTCTAGTTCGAATAGGACAAGGAGGGGGGCGGCGCCCCCCTTTCCTTCCTCTCCTCTCTCCCTTTCCTTCCCCCTCTCCTACTTGGACAAGGAAAGAAGGGAGTCCTACTCCCGGTGGGAGTAGGACTCCTCCCTGGCGCGCCTCCTCCTGGCTGGCCGCCCCTCACCTTGCTCCTTTATATACGGGGGCAGGGGGCACCTCTAGACACAACAATTGATCCTTGAGATCTATTATCCGTGTGCGGTGCCCCCCTCCACCATATTCCACCTCGATAATATCATTGCGGTGCTTAGGCAAAGCCCTGCGTCGGTAGAACATCATCATTGTCACCACGTCGTCGTGCTGACGGAACTCTCCCTCGAAGCTCGGCTGGATCAGAGTTCGAGGGACGTCATCGAGCTAAACGTGTGCTGAACTCGGAGGTGTCGTGCGTTCGGTACTTGGATCGATCGGATCGTGAAGACGTACGACTACATCAACCACGTTGTGCTAACGCTTCCACTTTCGGTCTACAAGGGTACGTGGACAACACTCTCCCCTCTCGTTGCTATGCATGACCATGATCTTGCGTGTGCGTAGGAAATTTTTTGAAATTACTACGTTCCCTAACAGTGGCATCCGAGCCAGGTTTTATGCCTAGATGTTATATGCACGAGTAGAACACAAGTGAGTTGTGGGCGATACAAGTCATACTGCTTACCACCATGTCATACTTTGGTTCGGCGGTATTGTTGGATGAAGCGGCCCGGACTGACATTACGCGTACGCTTACGCGAGACTGGTTCTACCGACATGCTTTGCACATAGGTGGCTGGCGGGTGTCAGTTTCTCCAACTTCAGTTAAACCTAGTGTGTCTACGCCCGGTCCTTGAGAAGGTTAAAACAGCACTAACTTGACGAACTATCGTTGTGGTTTTGATGCGTAGGTAAGAACAGTTCTTGCTCAGCCCGTAGCAGCCACATAAAACTTGCAACAACAAAGTAGAGGACGCCAAACTTGTTTTTGCTGGGCATGTTGTGATGTGACATGGTCAAGACGTGATGCTATATTTTATTGTATGAGATGATCATGTTTTGTAACCGAGTTATCGGCAACTGGCAGGAGCCATATGGTTGTCGCTTTATTGTATGCAATGCAATCGCCCTGTAATTGCTTTACTTTATCACTAAGCGGTAGTGATAGTCGTAGAAGCAATAGGTGGCAAAACGACAACGATGCTACGATGGAGATCAAGGTGTCGCACCGGTGACGATGGTGATCATGACGGTGCTTCAGAGATGGAGATCACAAAGCACAAGATGATGATGGCCATATCATATCACTTATATTGATTGCATGTGATGTTTATCCTTTTATGCATCTTATTTTGCTTTGATTGACGGTAGCATTATAAGATGATCTCTCACTAAATTTCAAGGTATAAGTGTTCTCCTTGAGTATGCACCGTTGCGAAAGTTCTTCGTGCTGAGACACCATGTGATGATCGGGTGTGATAGGCTCTACGTTCAAATACAACGGGTGCAAAACGGTTGCACACGCGGAATACTCGGGTTAAACTTGACGAGCCTAGCATATACAAATATGGCCTCGGAACACTGAGACCGAAAGGTCGAGCGTGAATCATATAGTAGATATGATCAACATAGTGATGTTCACCATTGAAAACTACTCCATCTCACGTGATGATCGAACATGGTTTAGATGATTTGAATCACGTGGTCACTTAGATGATTAGAGGGATGTCTATCTAAGTGGGAGTTCTTAGTAATATGATTAATTGAACTTAAATTTATCATGAACTTAGTACCTGATAGTGTTTTGCTTGTCTATGTTTGTTGTAGATAGATGGCTCGTGTTGTTGTTCCGTTGAATTTTAATGCGTTCCTTCAGAAAGCTAAGTTGAAAGATGATGGTAGCAATTACACGGACTGGGTCTGAAACTTGAGGATTATCCTCATTGCTGCACAGAAGAATTACATCCTAGAAGCACCGCTGGGTGCAACTAACGATGTTAAGAACGTCTGGCAGAGCAAAGCTGATGACTACTCGATAGTTTAGTGTGCCATGCTTTACGGCTTAGAACCGGGACTTCAACGACGTTTTGAACGTCATGGAGCATATGAGATGTTCCAGGAGTTGAAGTTAATATTTCAAGCAAATGCCCGGATTGAGAGATATGAAGTCTCCAATAAGTTCTATAGCTGCAAGATGGAAGAGAATAGTTCTGTAGTGAACATATACTCAAAATGTCTGGGTATAATAATCACTTGATTCAACTGGGAGTTAATCTTCCTATGATAGTGTCATTGACAGAATTCTTCAATCACTGCCACCAAGCTACAAGAGCTTCGTGATGAACTATAATATGCAAGGGATGAACAAGACTATTCCTGAGCTCTTCGCAATGCTAAAAGCTGCGGAGGTAGAAATCAAAAAGGAGCATCAAGTGTTGATGGTCAACAAGACCACCAGTGTCAAGAAAAAGGGTAAAGAGAAGAAGAAGGGGAACTTCAAAAAGAACGGCAAACAAGTTGCTGCTCAAGAGAAGAAACCCAAGTCTGGACCTAAGCCTGAGACTGAGTGCTTCTACTGCAAGCAGACTGGTCACTGGAAGCGGAACTGCACCAAGTATTTGGCGGATAAGAAGGATGGCAAGGTGAACAAAGGTATATGTGATATACATGTTATTGATGTGTACCTTACTAATGCTCGCAATAGCACCTGGGTATTTGATACTGGTTATGTTGCTAATATTTGCAACTCAAAACAGCGACTACGGATTAAGCGAAGATTGGCTAAGGATGAGGTGACGATGCGCGTGGGAAATGGTTCCAAAGTCGATGTGATCGCGGTCGGCACGCTACCTCTACATCTACCTTCAGGATTAGTTTTAGACCTGAATAATTGTTATTTGGTGCCAGCGTTAAGCATGAACATTATATCTGGATCTTGTTTGATGCGAGACGGTTATTCATTTAAATCAGAGAATAATGGTTGTTCTATTTATATGAGTAGTATCTTTTATGGTCATGCACCCTTGAAGAGTGGTCTATTTTTATTGAATCTCGATAGTAGTGATACACATATTCATAAGGTTGAAGCCAAAAGATGCAGAGTTTATAATGATAGTGCAACTTATTTGTGGCACTGCCGTTTGGGTCATATTGGTGTAAAGCGCATGAAGAAACTCCATAATGATGGACTTCTGGAGTCACTTGATTATGAATCACTTGGTACTTGCGAACCATGCCTCATGGGCAAGATGACTAAAACGCCGTTCTCCGGAACTATGGAGCGAGCAACAGATTTGTTGGAAATCATACATACTGATGTATGTGGACCAATGAATATTGAGGCTCATGGCGGGTATTGTTACTTTCTCACCTTCACAGATGATTTAAGCAGATATGGGCATATCTACTTAATGAAACATAAGTCTGAAACATTTGAAAAGTTCAAAGAATTTCAGAGTGAAGTGGAAAATCATCGTAACAAGAAAATAAAGTTTCTACGATCTGATCGTGGAGGAGAATATTTGAGTTACGAGTTTGGTTTACATTTTAAACAATGCGGAATAGTTTCGCAACTCATGCCACCCGGAACACCACAACATAATGGTGTGTCCGAACGTCGTAATCGTACTTTACTAGACATGGTGCGATCTATGATGTCTCTTGCTGATTTACCGCTATCGTTTTGGGGTTATGCTTTAGAGACGGCCGCATTCACGTTAAATAGGGCACCATCAAAATACATTGAGACAACGCCTTATGAACTGTGGTTTGGCAAGAAACCAAAGTTGACATTTCTTAAAGTTTGGGGTTGCGATGCTTATGTGAAGAAACTTCAACCAGATAAGCTCAAACCCAAATCGGAGAAATGTGTCTTCATAGGATACCCAAAGGAGACTATTGGGTACACCTTCTATCACAGATCTGAAGGCAAGACTTCTGTTGCTAAATTCGGATCCTTTCTAGAGAAGGAGTTTCTCTTGAAAGAAGTGAGTGGGAGGAAAGTAGAACTTGATGAGGTAACTGTACCTGCTCCCTTATTGGAAAGTAGTTCATCACAGAAACCGGTTCCTGTGACGACTACATCGATTAGTGAGGAAGCTAATGATATTGATCATGAAACTTCAGATCAAGTTACTAGCGAACCTTGTAGGTCAACCAGAGTAAGATCCACACCAGAGTGGTACGGTAATCCTATTCTGGAGGTCATGTTACTTGAGCATGGCGAACCTACAAACTATGAGGAAGCGATGATGAGCCCAGATTCCGAAAAATGGCTTGAGGCCATGAAATCTGAGATGGGGTCCATGTATGAGAACAAAGTATGGACTTTGGTTGACTTGCCCGATGATCGGCAAGCCATCGAGAATAAATCGATTTTCAAGAAGAAGACTGACACTGATGGTAATGTGACTATCTACAAAGCTCGACTTGTTGCGAAAGGTTTTCGACAAGTTCAAGGGGTTGACTACGATGAGACTTTCTCACCCGTAGCGATGCTTAAGTATGTCCGAATCACGTTAGCAATTGCCGCATTTTATGATTATGAAATATTGCAAATGGATGTCAAAACTGCATTCCTAAATGGATTTCTAGAAGAAGAGTTGTATATGATGCAACCATAAGGTTTTGTCGATCCAAAAGGTGCTAACAAAGTGTGCAAGCTCCAGCGATCTATTTATGGACTGGTGCAAGCCTCTCGGAGTTGGAATAAACGCTTTGATAGTGTGATCAAAGCATATGGTTTTATACAGACTTTTGGAGAAGCCTGTATTTACAAGAAAGTGAGTGGGAGCTCTGTAGCATTTCTGATATTATATGTAGACGACATATTGTTGATTGGAAATGATATAGAATTTCTGGATAGCATAAAAGGATACTTGAATAAAAGTTTTTCAATGAAAGACCTCGGTGAAGCTGCTTATATATTAGGCATCAAGATCTATAGAGATAGATCAAGACGCTTAATTGGACTTTCACAAAGCACATATCTTGATAAAGTTTTGAAAAAGTTCAAAATGGATCAAGCAAAGAAAGGGTGCTTGCCTGTGTTACAAGGTGTGAAGTTGAGTCGGACTCAATGCCCGACCATAGCAGAAGATAGAGAGAAAATGAAAGATGTTCCCTATGCTTCAGCCATAGGCTCTATCATGTATGCAATGTTGTGTACCAGACCTGATGTATGCTTAGCAATAAGTTTAGCAGGGAGGTACCAAAGTAATCCAGGAGTGGATCACTCGACAGCAGTCAAGAATATCCTGAAATACCTGAAAAGGACTAAGGATATGTTTCTCGTTTATGGAGGTGACAAAGAGCTAATCGTAAATGGTTACGTCGATGCAAGCTTTGACACTGATCCGGACGATTCTAAATCGCAAACCGGATACGTGTTTATATTGAACGGTGGAGCTATCAGTTGGTGCAGTTCTAAACAAAGCATCATGGTGGGATCTACATGTGAAGCAGAGTACATAGCTGCTTCAGAAGCAGCAAATGAAGGATTCTAGATGAAGGAGTTCATATTCGATCTAGGTGTCATACCTAGTGCATCGGGACCAATGAAGATCTTCTGTGACAATACTGGTGCAATTGCCTTGGCAAAGGACTCCAGATTTCACAAGAGGACCAAGCACATCAAGAGACGCTTCAATTCCATCTAGGACCAAGTCCAGGTGGGAGACATAGAGATTTGCAAGATACATACGGATCTAAATGTTGCAGACCTGTTGACTAAGCCTCTTCCACGAGCAAAACATGATCAGCACCAAGGCTCCATGGGTGTTAGAACCATTACTGTGTAATCTAGATTATTGACTCTAGTGCAAGTGGGAGACTGAAGGAAATATGCCATAGAGGCAATAATAAAGTTATTATTTATTTCCTTATATCATGATAAATGTTTATTATTCATGCTAGAATTGTATTAACCAGAAACATAGTACATGTGTGAATACATAGACAAACATAGTGTCACTAGTATGCCTCTACTTGACTAGCTCGTTGATCAAAGATGGTTGTGTTTCCTAACCATAGACATGGGTTGTCATTTGATTAACGGGGTCACATCATTAGGAGAATTATGTGATTGACTTGACCCATTCCGTTAGCTTAGCACTTGATCGTTTAGTATGTTGCAATTGCTTTCTTCATGACTTATACATGTTCCTACAACTATGAGATTATGCAACTCCCGTTTACCGGAGGAACACTTTGTGTGCTACCGAACGTGACAACATAACTGGGTGATTATAAAGGAGCTCTATAGGTGTCTCCGAAGGTACATGTTGAGTTGGCGTATTTCGAGATTAGGATTTGTCACTCCGATTGTTGGAGAGGTATCTCTGGGCCCTATCGGTAATGCACATCACTATAAGCCTTGCAAGCAATGTAGCTAATGAGTTAGTTATGGGGTGATGCATTACGTAACGAGTAAAGAGACTTGCCGGTAATGAGATTGAACTAGTTATTAAGATACCGACGATCAAATCTCAGGCAAGTAACATACCGATGACAAAGGGAACAACATATGTTGTTATGTGGTTTGACCGATAAAGATCTTTGTAGAATATGTGGGAGCCAATATGAGCATCCAGGTTCCGCTATTGGTTATTAACCGGAGACGTGTCTCGGTCATGTCTACATAGTTCTCGAACCCGTAGGGTCCGCACGCTTAAAGTTCGATGACGGTTATATTATGAATTTATATGTTTTGATGTACCGAAGATAGTTCGGAGTCCCGGATGTGATCATGGACATGACGAGGAGTCTCAAAATGGTCGAGACATGAAGATTGATATATTGGACGACTATATTCGGACACCGGAATGGTTTCGGGGGTTATCGGATGTATACCGGAGTACCGGGGGGTTACCGGAACCCCCCGGGGGGTTAATGGGCCTCATAGGCCCAAAGTGGAGCAGAGGAGGGGCGACTAGGGCAGGCCGTGCGCCCCCTCCCCCTCTAGTCCGAATAGGACAAGGAGGGGGCGGCGCCCCCCTTTCCTTCCTCTCCTCTCTCCCTTTCCTTCCCCCTCTCCTACTTGGACAAGGAAAGGAGGGAGTCCTACTCCCGGTGGGAATAGGACTCCTCCCTGGCATGCCTCCTCCTGGCCGGCCGCCCCCTCCCCCTTGCTCCTTTATATACGGGGGCAGGGGGCACCTCTAGACACAACAATTGATCCTTGAGATCTATTAGTCGTGTGCGGTGCCCCCCTCCACCATATTCCACCTTGATAATATCGTTGCGGTGCTTAGGCAAAGCCCTGCGTCGGTAGAACATCATCATCGTCACCACGCCGTCGTGTTGAAGGAACTCTCCCTCGAAGCTCGGCTGGATCTGAGTTCGAGGGACGTCATCGAGCTGAACGTGTGCTGAACTCGGAGGTGTCATGCGTTCGGTACTTGGATCGATCGGATCGTGAAGACGTACGACTACATCAACCGCGTTGTGCTAATGCTTCCGCTTTCGGTCTACGAGGGTACGTGGACAACACTCTCCCCTCTTGTTGCTACGCATCACCATGATCTTGCGTGTGCGTAGGAATTTTTTTGAAATTACTACGTTCCCTAACAGATGTGACACTAGATGATGCATTTAATGTGTCCTGTCAGCCTGCAGAGTTAGGTATGATAGCACTGTTTGCTATCTAATTAGTATGCAAACATTGATTTGCCACTGTGGTAACCCCTTGATCTATAAAAGGAGGACCATGGCAAATGTAAAAAGGGTTCGGTCCATGAGTTTGCCAAGCTAAGGCCCTCACGTACCCGTACGCACGTAGCCACTTCGCCTGAGGCAACCCTGCCGGGCAAAGTGCGTTGCGTCCACCACCACCTTTTCCACTATCAATCCACCAAAGCGGGAGTAGGGTTTTACGCCTCACGGCGGCCCGAACTTGGGTAAAATTGCCTATGTGATCTCTGGCGCGCTGCGCGACACTTCTCCGCTCTTTGTGCAACATGCCCATCCCCCCGCCGAACCAAAAGGGGCTCATAGCCCCATATGTGGTCATGGTTTCCTGCAACAGAGTTCAAGAACTATGTAGACATGACCGAGACACCTCTCCAGTCAATAAACAATAGCGGAACCTGGATGCCCATATTGGCTCCTACATATTCTACAAAGATCTTTATCGGTTGAACCGTAATGACAACGTACGAAATTCCCTTTGTCTGTCGGTATGTTACTTGCTCGAGATTCGATCGTCGGTATCTTCATACCTAGTTCCATCTCGTCACCTGCAAGTCTCTTTACTCGTTCCGTTATACATCATCTTGCCACTAACTCCTTAGTCACTTTGCTTGCAAGCTTATTAAGATGTGTACTGCCGAGAGGGCCCAGAGATACTTCTCCGATACTCAGAGTGACAAATCCCAATCTCAATCCATGCCAACTCAACAAACACCTTCGGAGATACCTGTAGAGCATATTTATGATCACCCAGTTACGTTGTGACGTTTGATAGCACACAAGGTATTCCTCCGATATCCGGGAGTTGCATGATCTCATGATCGAAGGAACATGTATTTGACATTCAAGAAAGTTGTAGCAATAAACTTGAACGATCATATGCTAATCTAATAGATGGGTCTTGTCCATCACATCATTCTCCTAATGATGTGATCCCGTTATCAAATGACAACACATGTCTATGGTTAGGAAACCTTAACCATCTTTGATCAACGAGCTAGTCTAGTAGAGGCTTACTAGGGACACGTTATTTGTTTATGTATTCACACATGTATTTAAGTTTCCGATCAATACAATTCTAGCATGAATAATAAACTTTTATCATGATTAAGGAAATATAATAATAACCATTTTATTATTGCCTCTAGGGCATATTTCCATCAACTATATCTTAGGTACACCTATTAATGTTGAAACTAACATTGTTCAAACCATGACACCTGAGGAATACATAAAAGAGACCTTCCAGAACACTCTAGAATCCTGAAAAGGAAGAGGTACGTGATACGGTAAGTAAACCGACTCCAAAAATTCCGCAAAAATATTTTCTGTCAGTTTTGAAATACTATAAAAAACACCTCGGAAGGAAACCTAGGTTCCCACTAGGCACCAGGGCGCGCTTGCCCCACCTGGCGCGCCCTGGTGGGTAGTGGGCCCCTCAGGGACCTTCCTGACTCCGTTTTCCTATGGTATACTTGTTTCCCAAGATAAAAAATCTTTATATATACTCCCGGATGATTTGAATACCGCATCGCAGAAATATCCTTTATTCTTGTTTCGTGCTATTTTCTTGCAGATCTGAAAGTATGTCATCTCAAGATTCAGATGGAGAGAGTTATGTCGCCCACTATATCGCAAACCCAAGGGTTTATGGAGACATGGATCATTATGGTTGGACCATGGAGGAAGAAGAAGATGATGACTTGAAGGAAACGAGGAATGCCAGCTCAGATAAGGATGAAGTTCCACTACCTCAACCTGGGGATATGCACGTGGAATTCAAGAAGTCAAGTCTCCCAAATGGAGCAAATAAATATAAAATCTAGTTTATCCAATCTCGTTTTCTGCAGGAAAGAAAATAGGCATTATGCAAAAAGATATTGAAGCTTGAGCAGGAGAATGATGACTTGAGGGAGGAAAATTTTATTCTCAAAAGTAAGCTAGAGAAGAAGGCCACCTCTTCACCACCATCATCTCCAAAGAAGGAAACTTGAGTACACGGGTATGGGCACTCCCCTTGGCTTTCAACAAGCTTGGGGAGATGCCCCGGTATCGTATCACCATCACTTTTATTATATTTACCTATCTTAGTTCGATCCTTAGTTATTTAGTGATTTAGTTGAATAAAAGTTCAGTATGATCTATTTTCGAGTGCTAGTTTCGTGATCTATCTATCTATGTATTCGAGTTGAGAGTTATATAATAAAGATTAGTTTGAGTTTTTGTTTCTTTACTTTTATGTTTCAATCAAAATAAAGAAAATAAGGAAAAAGATCATATGCTAATCTTACGGAAAGTAATGGCATTACATAAGGAAAAGTATAAGTGGTAAAATTTATTGAAAGTTGACAAACATAGCATTGGTCAGTGATGCAATTCATGAAATAATTAATAAGGGAAGAGACGATTCACATGCAAATATACCATCTTGGACATATTTTATGATCGCGAGCCCCCATTAAGTATTTTATGTCAAATTTTTGACGTCAGACAAGGAAGACAACATAATGATTTATGTTTGTTCATATTCACATAGAAGTTATATTGTCATAGATCCTTCAACATGTGGTGCTTGCCCAATATCTTTGCTAGCCAAAAATCCGCACCAAGTAGAGATACTACTTGTGCATCCAAAAACCTTAAACCCACTTTCATGTTATGAGAGTCCACTATACCTACCTATGAATTGAATAAGATCCTTCAAGTAAGTTGTCATCGGTGCAACAAAGTTGCTTCTAAATATGTTTGATCTTTTATTGTAAAGGAAAATATGTGTTGTACAAACTTGTGATGGCAAAGTAATAAAAGCGATGGACTGCATAATAAAGGTTGCTATCATAAGGGGCAATATAACGTGACGTTCCTTTGCATTAAGAGATTGTGCATCTAAAATCAAAAAGTGCATGACAACCTCTGGTTCCCTCTACGAAGGGCCTATCTTTTACTTTTATGTAAGTGTCAATAGTATTCTCCCTTGTATTCCTTTTATTTTTCTCTTTTGCAAGCATCATGTGGTGGGGAAAGATCTAGGCACATTTATCCAGTTGGATATGAGTGATCATGAGTTATTATAGTTGACATCACCCTTGAGGCGAATAAGTTGGGTGGCAAAACTATAAGCCCATATCTTTCTATGTGTCCGGCTGAAACTTTCTGCTCCATATATATGTTGTGAGTGTTAGCAATCATATAAGACTAAATGATGGTTGAGTATGTGGACTTGCTAAAAAGATCTGACATGATACCCTTCCTGAAAATATGATGAATTGCAATTGCATTGTTGATTGAAAACATGGTTTGTTAGTTTTCAAGAAAGTTTATGCTTTATACTTCAATGTTGTGATGAAATGTTACTTGCTCATGAAAAGTTTTATGATAAAGTCTATTGATGTTATAATAATGATCATGATGCTACTATGTCTGTATTTTGTTTTTATCGACACCTCTCTCTCTAAACATGTTGACATGATTCTCGATATTAGCTTTTCTTGAGGACAAGTGACGTCTA
>NC_041393.1:182209555-182214234 GCF_002162155.2 Triticum dicoccoides | reverse complement strand
ACCCTGGTGGATAGTGGGCCCCCTAACCATCCTATGGTTCCCATCTTATGGTATATAAGGTCATTTTCCCTAGAAAAAATAAGGAGAGGACTTTCGGGACGGAGTGACGCCGTCTCGAGGCGAAAATTGGGCAGGAGCACTTTTGCTCTCCTGCGGAGCGATTCTGCCGGGGATACTTCCCTCCGAGAGGGGGAAATCGAAGCCATCGTCATCACCAACGACCTTCTCATCGTGGGAGGGCCAATCTTCATAACATCTTCAACAACACCATCTCATCCCAAAACCCTAGTTCATCTCTTGTGTTCAATCTTTGTATCAAAACCTTAGATTGGTACCTATGGGTGACTAGTAGTGTTGTTTACATCTCGTAGTTGATGCTAGATGGTTTATTTGGTGGAAGATTATATGTTCAGATCCATTACACAATTTAATATCCCTATGATCTTGAGCATGAATATGTTTTGTGAGTAGTTATTTTTGTTCTTAAGGACATGGGAGAAGTCTTGTCATAAGTAATCATGTGAAGTTGATATTCGTTCGATATTTGGATGATATGTATGTTGTGATTCCCTCAGTGGTGTTATGTGAACGTCGACTACATGACACTTCACCATGTTTGGGCATAAGGGAATGCATTGTGGAGTAGTTATTAGATGATGGGTTGCTAGAGTGACAGAAGTTTAAACCCTAGTTTATGCGCTATTTCGAAAGGGGCTAATTTGGATCCATATGTTTAATGCTACGGTTAGATGTTATCTTAATTCTTTTTTCGTAGTTGCAGATTCTTGCGAGAGGGGTTAATCATAAGTGGGAGGTTTGTTCAAGTAAGAACAGCACCGAAGCACCGGTCCACCCACATATCATATTATCAAAGTAGCGAACGTGAATCAAACAAGCATGATGAAAGTGACTAGATGAAATTCCCGTGTGTCCTCGAGAACACTTTGCTTATTATAAGAGACCGTTCCGGCCTGTCCTTTGCTACAAAAAAGATTGGGCTTCCTTGCTGCACTTTTGTTACCGTTACTATTATTTGCTTGTTACAAATTATCTTGCTATTGAGCTATCTGTTACCGACAATTTCAGTGCTTGCAAAAAATGCTTTGCTGAAAACCGCTTGTCATTTCCTTCTGCTCCTCATTGGGTTCGACACTCTTACTTATCAGAAGGACTACGATTGATCCCCTATACTTGTGGGTTATCAGAGATGAATCGTCGGTGTGTTCTTGGTCGTGTCCGATTGAACTGGTTGAGGAAGGAGACGAGGAGGCGCAAGGCCTGAGCAGCCGAGCGTGTTGCTATGAAACCAGTCCTACCTGCAGCCATGGGCCCAGGAGCAACCGTGTAGATCAACTCTTAAGGTTTCAGGACGAGATCTAGTCTAGTACTTATAATCTACAAACTTGCTCATCTTCACAACTTCCTTGTGTGATTGCGTCCTTTGGCACAACACGTCAAATCAGCAAGCGTTTGCAGACAGAAGAACTAAAGAACACAGCAACTCGCCAACCGGCTTATGCAACATCGTCTAATCAGAGCCTGAGATTTTATTGACCTCTTCTAGCTAAGCCTATAAAAAACTAAAGAACAGTGAAATGTATGCCAATGATGATGACATAGGACGGGCAGGAGATAAGGAGGTTTGGAGAAATTTATGGACATCTACTGTGGCACCAAAAGTGAAAGTTTTTGGCTGGATAACACTGAAAGAATCGATCCTGTGTGTGGGTATATTAGCACGTAGACATGATCGTTGATCCGGGTCAATAGTCTTTGTGTCCACTGGGATATGAAGATTTGAAGCGTATGTTTTTTACTTGTACTAGAGCAAGGCAAATTTGGAAGGAATTAGGAGTAAAAGAAAAGGTAGATGTGGTTGTGTGTGCCGACAAATCTGGTGCCATTGTGTTGGAGGAGCTTTTAAAAAATGACCATCCAACACCCTTGTGCCAAGAAGTTTGCATGCGAGGGCTAGTTCTAAATACCGCTTGGTATATTTCATGGGAGAGAAGGCAAGCAACACATGGAGAGGAGGTCCAGCCGACCAAACGATATGTGATGTCAATCAGTGCTTTATCGCTTAATTATAGGGATAGTTAGATTTATGCCCCTAGTTGTGTCCCACTCATCTGTTTTAGCCCTAATTCCCAAAAGTCACCAGTTCTGTCCAAGTCACTTTGCTCCTCTTATGATTTTGCCCTTTGACTGTTTGACCGTCAGTTTGAAAACTTCATAACTAATTCATACTAAATCAGAAAAATGCAAATAAGATACCAAAATGTTTAAAAAATCATCACCTATATGTTAGTGTCATTTGCATTCATGAAAAAAGTGTTGGAAAATGCACATCCGAGTTTTAGCTCTTTTGATACCACCATGAATAGTAAACTCTGATAAAATTCGAAAAAATTCAAAAAAAAATATGGTGGCAAAGAGCGACAAATGTTCTAAGTGCTTGCCAAGTTTCATTAGGGAACGACATTCGTGGAAGTCGTGGCAAAAAAATAATCTATTTTGGAGTGCTGATTGTTTTTTGGCCGCGGCACCCACGAATGTTATTCCCTGATGAAACTTGGCAGGCACTTAAAACATTTGTCATTCTTTGCCACCAATTTTTTTTTTGAATTTTTTTGAACTTTTTCAGATTTTACTATTCATGGTGGTAGCATAAGAGCTAAAACTCAGATGGGCACTTTCCAACACTTTTTTCATGAATGCAAATGATACTGACATATATGTGATGTTTTTTCTGAATATTTTGGTATCTTATTTGCATTTTTTTGATTTAGTATGAATTAGTTATGAAGTTTTCAAACTGACGGTCAAACGGTCAAAGGGCAAAAGCATAAGAGGAGCAAAGTGACTTGGACAGAACCGGTGACTTTTGAGAATTTTGGGTAAAACAGACGAGTGGGACACAACTAGAGGCATAAATCTAATTATCCCTTAATTATATCAAAAGCAGGAAGAAAAAAGCTCAAAGGTCTCAAGTAGGATGGCACAAACCCCTGAAAGGGGTGTATATGATGAACATGGATGCTTCTTTCAATCCTACCCATGTGGCCGCTTCAGGGGTGGTGATTAGAGATTCTAATGGAGGATTTGTGGCTTGATGCTTCAGAATTGATGGAGCGACAGATGTACTTATGGCTGAAGGGTAATATCGACTCTTATCTCAGGAGGGTTTTCTACGACTGCAAGTTCAGCAATTTTCCATGACTGCATGCAAGTGCCTTTGACGATGTTTTGTATGAGTTATGCCCTAGGGAAGCAAATGTAGCAGCACATGAGATAGCTAGATCATTTTTGTTTTTATTCAGATTTTTGTGCGTGGGTCGATGAACCCCCTACATTTCTTATGCAGGCGCTTATAAACGATGCAACGATATTTGATGAGGAATAAAGAGCCCCAGGCTTGCTGGTAAAAAAAAAACTAAAGAACAGATGAAGTCCACCCTGAGCGACTCATACACCCACCAGTTCTCCTACTGATATTTTATATACACGGAAGTTCCCGTGGATACATTAACTGCAACGTTCAGTCATGCAACACCACCCCTCCCTCAAAGTTGCCTACAGATGCAGGCTACAACACTTTCCCATCTATAATACAGTTCCGAGCCGGTTTCGGTTTCTACGGGTAACGTAAGTCACTCCAGAGGTGGTAACATCAATCAGCTGCATTCCAAAGGGTGCTCAAAACTAGGTGGTCGGGTAGAAGTGCCCTCCAAAGGTTTCTGCGACGTAATCTCGACCGAACTGCCCACCATAGGATGTTCTTGTGTTGGTTCCATCTCGGCCGAACTGCCCACCAACGGATGTTCTTGCGTTAGTTCCATCTCAGCCGAACTGCCCACAAAAGGGTGTTCTTGCTTTGGTTCCATCTCAGCCGAACTGCCCACCAAAGAGTGTTCTTGCGTTGGTTCCATCTCAGCCAAACTGCCCACCAAAGGATGTTCTTGCGCTGGTGCCATCTCACCAGAACTGCCCACCAAAGGAGGTTCTTGCGTTGCTGTCATCTCAGCCGAACTGACTTCCAAAGGTTGTTCAGACATTGGTGTCATCTCAGCAGAACCGACTTCCAGCGGGTGTTCCAACGTTGGTGTCACCTCAGCTGAACTGACTTCCAAAGGGTGTTCCAACATTGTCGGCTCCGTTACATTGCTTGCAGGTTTGGCTTCCAAAATCGACTGACCCGCTGTCTGCTCCGGTGTACTATAGTTACTGGGATTCGCTTCCTCAAACAACTGATGAAGCAGAATCTGCATTTTCTTTCGCAATGCAGAAGCCTCTTCAGGTTGAAACCATGTTTTGCCAAACTAACAGAAAAAATTAGAGAAAAAATGAGCAAGGAATATCCGCGTGCAGTTCAGTGTTCTGAAAGCAGTCAAACACACCGAACATAGAATGGTCAACACACTAACAGATAGTGGCTCACCATAGAAAGGTCTTTCTTGTGAAGCCTTTCAGGTGCCTCCTCGATGAACCGCTGCATATAGTACAGAACAAAGAGGCCACAATCAAATTCATTTTCCTGCTGCGGAACCTGGAAAAAAATTAAGAGTGTAAGCGCTACAGGATCACAGCATGGAGAGACAAATACAGCATCTATAGTGCAGATGTTATAACAGCATACGTAATGCCCACCCATAAATTCGTTTCTCCCCTACAAATGGACA
>NC_041393.1:182205723-182209389 GCF_002162155.2 Triticum dicoccoides | reverse complement strand
GCATGAACTTAGCAATTAACAGCCTGTATTTGACAATATCTTAGGCGACGCACAATGGGACGATGTCAGCATGCTGAGGTGGAAGAGAGAAAAATGAAAGAAAGAGTGTGTCTACTCTTCTCTAAGAGATGATATTTTCATGCCTATGATGCTTTTCTCCATTGTATCCAGATGTCATCTAACATGTTTTCTTACTTGAATATTAATCACCCCATAATTATAGAGGCATGCAAACATTAATTGCTAGAGATAATACTAAGAGATAAATTCTATAGCATACTTTTATTGCCATCTCTAGTCTCTAGATGACGTGGAGGCTTAAGAAAGGAATGCCAAAATAATACCTTCTCAACCACAATACATGCTATTAAAAAATTACTCACTAGTATGAACTGTAACGAGAATTCCAAGAGGTTGTCAATACGCAAATGAAAATCACAGGTGGGTCCGATGCTATTCTCCTGAGTGACTGAATCTAGTAACGGTTTTGTTATTCAGATTCAAATGGACACAGTGGTGCACAAACTGTTGGATGCTGCAATAGGTACATTCTATCAGCTAAAGCTAACCTCAAAGCACACATCTCAGTACATGCATTTCATAAAAAGAAGATCTTAAGTTACCGCAATTGGTTTCTTCTCAATTTTACGAGGAAGGTTCTTCCACACGGTTTCTCGTATAGGACATTCTGCTAAAGAACCATTATCCTTCAAGTAATTCCATTCTTGTTTTAAGAATCTACAAATGAACATACATCATTTTAAAATAGAATGAAAATAATACAGCAGAACACTGAGAATATAATGAAATTTTGACACCTAGACAAGAAAAATAATGGCATAACAAAATAATAGTGTCTACGTTCCAGAAGATGTACTTATAAATGCAAAAATGTATGAAATAAATGAGACTTTAATAGAAAAGGCAGTCCGGTGCATGTAGCTCCCGCTTACGCAGGGTCCGGGGAAGGGTCCGACCACTTTAGGTCTATTTATATGAAAAAGAATAGAGGGAACAAAGTAGCAGCCTGTATCCCATTTGTGTTATTATGTTGCACAAATAAAAGACGAACGCCAAAACAAAGCAGTACAACTCATCAACTTTTTTGACTTTCAAGATTGTTTACCTCTCAACAACACTGAAAATCAATCTGCTGTTATGGAACTTCAGTGAATCCAAATGAAGTATAATGGGGCCTGATTGATCTTCCTTTGCTGGCATGCATATAATCACCAGGCTCCAATGAGTACTGAACATTTGGAACAAAAACAAAACATCCTGAGCCTTCTAACAGAATATTGAAGTAATGCATAAGTCTAGCATATGTGGTAAAAATATGCATCAATGATCAGGTCATGTTGCAGTGAAGTTTTGAATCCAGTCAGGCAACATAGGAGTTACCTTTTACAGACAGCTCCCTCCTAGCATTTACAACAAATATATATATCCCCTCTATTCCGATGAATAAGGCACGCACGCATTCCAAAATCCAACTTTGACCATAAAGCAGACTAATAATATATTCTGTTGTGACATAAAAATTATATCACTGAAAACTTCTTTCAAATACGAATTCAACGAGATAATTTTTGTATACACTCATGTTTGGTTGGTCTAGTTTATGGTCAAAGTTTAATTTTGAAATACATGCGCACCTTATTCTCTATAAACATCCACTCTTAAGTCTGCAAGTATCAACTGAAACTAAAAAGCATGGATGAGCTCTTGGCCCAGTGGTTGGAGCGCAGCGGTCTCCACGCCGGCGCGGGTTCGAACCCATTGAGTTCGAATGTATGTTTCGCACCCTTTTCTTAATTAAAAAGGCGCAGGGGCTCCTCCCCCTGTTGACCTCGTTTTTATACTAGAAAACAAGCACAATAGCATCTATGTCATTATGACCAGGGTTCAAGTAGTCCCCACAATTTTGCTAGAAACTGAAACAAGCCAGCTCCCAGATTTCCTCATAAAGATATGACTTGGTAAATATCACCAGTAATCTTGCAGAATTGCTCAATCTCAGAGCACAATATGTAATACTCCCTCCGATCCATATTAACTGTCACAGCTTTAGTACAACTTTAGTACAAAGTTGTACTAAAGCTGCGACAATTAATTTGAATCAGAAGGAGTAGCTAATTATGGTATAAGCTAAAACTGACATTAACCCATTGTCAAATCTGCCAATACACCATATCCAGCATTTGGTTTGTTATACAGGAACCAGATTTTATCAGCTTTTATAACTCTGCCTCGGAATGACTGTCCTAGGCATGGCAAATCAGAATCTCTGAGAAATAATATCATGGTTTGCCATGGACATAGAATCACCAGCCAGGAACGTATTTTCAAAATGCTAACTGGTAGTGACGGTTGCTGTGATACAACGAAATATCCGTAGAAATCATCCTTACGGTAAAAAAATCCATGGAAACCATGGTAGAAAGTTATAAGAATCTCAAAAGATACAATACATACAATGTTCTATAGACATGTAAATTTCCACCTTCAAACCCAATTGCATTTTATCAAAAATACACATGAGGTGAAGTTCTATAAAACATGTATAACCCTACAAGTAAATAGCAATATCAATATAAAGTAATGTATCTTAGGAAAAGAGACGACAAAATTGCTTACTCTGCATGCACAGGAAATAATATATATGGCTTTTGAAATATATCTATGCCTTTCCACCATCTTCTCAGGTTTAAGAAATAAGAAGGCTTGTCTACCTTCACAATAAGAAAGCAAAAGGGGTTGAATATATAAGACATGACCACATGTTTATAGCTGACATAAACAAGAAATCTTCAATTTACTATGAAAAAGGCACTTACACGAACGCACATCCTCAGTGTATTTACCCAACAGATAAAAGATTAATAGTAAAACCTAAATGCAAATGTAATTTTTTTACCCTTTTTACATTTCATGTACCTTCCGCTGTGTAGGTACATGCCTTGTAAAAAATTTATGTACCTTCCGTTGTGTGGATACATGCCTTGTAAATTTAAGCACCAACCAGGTCACACTAGTTTTCCTAAATCTACCAAGTTGCTACTCATGCTGGTACGACATGCGGCTTATGGCCATATGCTATGCAAAGGCCTAAGCAACCATCCAGTCAGATAAAATGGCACTGTTAACTTTCAGCTTGCAGTTTACTAATTTAGATAATAAGACCAACTGGTTGTTTAATTAGATATGTTTCTTAGCACCACCAGTTCCTGTTTCCATCAGCCACTGCAAACGAGCCACGTCTCTGGTCGATGGTGTTCAGTCAGATAAAATGGCATTGTTAACTTTCAGCTTCACCCACACAAAAAAAAAACACTTTCAGCTTGCAGTTTATTGGTTTAGATAATAAGACCAATTGGCTGTTTAATTAGATATGCTTATTGCTGCCGCCAGTTCCTTTTTTCATCAGCCCTGCCAACGAGCCACATCTTTGGTCGATGCTGTTCGCATGCTGGTCTGGGCCGCTTTCTGGATGCGCTCCTGTTTCCTTGGGACTACCCATGAGGCCATGATGTTGACTATTTGCATGTCCCTGGTTTGCTGTTTGGTTGAGAAGAGGATGCCCGAGACTGTTTCCTTGCTGCTGTGCCGTTAGGAGAGCGATGTGTTCTGATTTGTGGTACTGCTGATGTGTGCACATGATAGCTG
>NC_041393.1:182182523-182205245 GCF_002162155.2 Triticum dicoccoides | reverse complement strand
ACTCTACACTTCTTGGTCTGAGGTTTATGTATGTGCTTTCATTCTTGTACAGTTGTATATATATTTGCACAGGCAGTACAGTCCAAAAAGCTCTGTTCATGACATGCTGCACTCGGACAAGGGGCAAAAAAGAACCTAATACTCAATAAGCCTTAAAATAAAGACAGATTTTTCATATTCTTAACATCACAGCCTTTCCTGTGCCTAAATGGGCAGTGAATAAGAATGGGAAAAAAAATGGATCTTTTGTGTGGCACTGTACGGATGAGAAGCATTATTTCCTTGATCGAATGCACAGCAGTCTGCCATTTCCATAAGAAAATTATTTCTTATTCTACAACATAATCACACTTGTACAAGAGAAGCATCAAGCATATCTAGCCTTCTAGGTACTCAGCTTGGAAACCCAGTATGGGTTATTGTCACGCTAGCCATGGCCTACCCCATCGTAACCTAGGTCGTGACAGTTATGTACTAGAATAGAACACAGCAACTGTAGCAATCAAAGTATAGAATACTGAGCCAGTAAAGACAATACAATTTAGAAATTTACTGCAGAGTTACCTTTGATTTCAGGGCTTCAAGTTTCTTGAAGAAGTATGTATTAAAAATGTGATACTTGCCTCTTTGTGTGCTAATCGATGACATTGGCCCTTGCAGGTACCTACAAGATGTATAGTTATGACTTCAACTGTTACGAGAAAGGAAATGAATGAGGAATCTAGAAACTAAAGAACGATACTTACATAATGTAGAAGTTCATTATAGTTGAGGAAAGTAACGATTCAGGCTCAAGGCATTTTATATCATCATGAGAAAGCTCAATAGAATTTGAGTGTTCGCTGCCGGCAAGGCAAAAAGAAAATAATCATCAACTATGCACAAAAACATTAAGCTCGGTGGGTTTAAAAAAATTCAAATGCTAACCTTGAAGGATAATATATCTTCATTGCATCCCTAATGAAGTATCAGAATTAAGTTAATAATCTCAAAAACTTTAAACATACATAATATTATTATATTTCATATGCGAGTCACAGGTTGACCACACAAATTGTGCTGTCCCCAATATCGGAGCACACATGGGAAATTGACAAATTGTTACCATTTAGTGGTTGGCTTCTCTGCAGATTCCGAATGGTGTGCATCTGCATCGAGTAGAACCACCTCTTGAGCCTGAACCGGTGCAAAAATCAGACCAAACTAGTCAGAAGAGTTACCTCATCATGGTTGCAAGCAAATCATAACTTGCTTAGCTTACTCTTTCTAGAAGCTGACACGGACAGATATTTACTAATGGTTAGCTGGTTACAGTATGATTCACTAAGAAAATAATCAATAACCCCAAAAAGAGAAGTAAAAGCACTTAAATTGTACTCCCTCCGTTCCAAATTACTTGTCGTGGTTTTAGTTCAATTTGAACTAAAACCACGACGAGTAATTTGGAACGGAGGGAGTATTAGGTTGTTGTGATCACTACTGCCAAAAAGAAAGTTGTTGTAATTGCAGGATAGCAGACCTAACATCTAACTGAAGACCTATCCTAATCCTTTGCTAGTACTGAAAACAGTCAGTCTTTCTTTCTTTTTTCTGGCACTCCCCCAAAAAATTATGATCCTCTCATTAACAACTGCCACACACATCATGGTTCAAAATTATGACTTCCTAGTTCCTCCTAGTTACTACGCATACCAGATACTACCATCACTCCAGAAGTTTTTTTTTTATTAGGCATGGCCCTATGACACACAGCTTTCCCTGCGTCTTGTCAGCAATAGTAGGAGACAATAGCTCACATGCTAGGATCGGTATCTAATTCATCTAGTTTCTTCTTGCAGCTCCCTTTTTTCATTTTTCTTTCAGAGGGCCGCAAGAAAGCTACCAGGTTAATTTTCAGAGATGATTTCTCTCCATATTTTTATTTATTTTCTTTGATAAAGGTGATCTGTGCCTGTAGATCAGTATTTTTTTTTCTACTGGCGGCATCAAATGGAGATGGCCGCCGTCTGGTGACGGTTTTCTTCATCTAATCCCCTTGGCTTAATCTTGTGCCATGGTCCATGCCTGTTGTCCCAACATTTACATGTAGACATTGCACACTGTACTGCCTCTAGAACCTTCGGAAAAATTCATGAATGTACGAGATGAGTGTAGTACACCATCTGCAATCGTGCAACAAAATCCAGCTTACGCTTAGAGCAACTCCAACGCTGCGACCCATTTCGTCCGCGCGTGTCCGTTTGGGTCGAAACGGACACAAAAGTCGGCCCAACGCGCCGACCCAAACGGACGCGCGTCCGCTTTTTGTCCGCCACGCGACCCATTTCAGGCCCAAATTTGGGCCTCATTTGCATCGGCACGGGCATGAAACGGATGGGCGCGACGCCCGCCTACTCCTCTCCCGGCCCGCCAATGGTGACAAATTGAACATTCCATCTTCCTCCCATCAACAGCCAGCACACCCGGCCGCCCCACCCGTCGCTGCCGCCGCCCAGTTCCGGTGCCCAAGCCAGCTGTCCGCACCCACATACCTGCCCCGCAGCACGCCACCTTCCAACGTCGCCGCCGCAACCGCCTCGCCCCACCGCCGCCGCAGCATCCCCGACGTCGCTGCCAGCACCACCTCGCATTGTTTTCAAGGCGTCGGGTGCCCCCAGGAGCCAAGGCGTCGGCCTTGCCTTACCTGTGTGTCTAAGGCGTCCGCCATAGTCCATAAGGCGTCCAAGGCGTCCGCCTAGGCGCCACTCTGCCTGCCTTAGGCAAATGAGGATGCCTTAGACAGGGCTGGGAGGTTCAGGCGGGAAACAGAGATCTGGGAGGGAAGAAAAGGGCGGGAGCCAACAGTTACTAGCAGGGAGAGAGAGAGAGCTGTAACCAGTTTCAGTTTCCCCCCACCCCCACCTCAGGCTGGATCTGAGCTTCTCCCCTCCTCTACAGCAGCTTCCCCCCTCCTCTACGGCAGATCCCCATCCCCCTCCTCTCCTGCAGTTCCTCCTCCCCCTCCTCTCCTGCAGTTCTCCCTCCTCCAGGACAGCAAGCAAGCAGCACCTCTCCAAGACAGCAGGCAGCAGCAAGCTGTGTATGGCTGTATGCCTAGTTGCCTAATGCCTACCAAATTCTACTTAATTCTGTTGCATAGAACTCTCTAAGGCGTCGCCTCGCCTTATGCCTTAGCGTGTAGGCAGTGAGGCGCCCCCCCAGCGCCTCGCCTCGCCTTACCGCCTTAAAAACAATGCCACCTTGCCCCACGCCCGGCCCTGCCTGAAGCGGGGATTTCCGGGGATGCTTGGTAGCATAGATTGTATGCACTTGGAGTGGAAGAACTGCTCTTCTGCTTGGCAGGGGCAGTATAGGGGCCATGTTAAAGCTTGCACCATCATATTCGAGGCCGTGGCTTCACAAGATCTCTGGATTTGGCACTCTTTCTTCGGCATGGCCGGATCTCACAACGATATCAACATGCTTCAACGCTCTCTGGTGTTTGCAAGGCTTGCAGAAGGCAACAGCCCGGAGGTCAATGCTCAGATCAATGGCCACAACTACAATAAAGGATACTACCTAGCTGACGCCTGAGCGGTATATATCCTCAGTGGACTACTCTTGTGAAGACAATCCCCAACCCTATAGGAGAGAAGAGGAAGAGAGTGCTAGGAATGATGTCGAGCGTGCCTTTGGTGTTCTGCAATCTCGATGCGGCATCATTTGGTAGCCTGCTAGAACATGGAGCACCAAAAAGTTGTGGGAGGTGATGACTACTTGTGTGATCATGCACAATATGATCGTAGAGGATGAGCGCCCGGAACGTATCTATGACCAAGGGTTTCAATTTCAGGATGACAATGTTGTGCCTGAGCATGGAGGAGCGGCAACATTTGCACGGTTCACCGAATTTCATCATCAAATGCGTGATTGGGAAACTCACATTCAGCTGCAAGATGATTTGGTTGACCATATCTGGGCTCACGTTGGCAACCAGTAGATGTATCCACTATCTTTTTTTTAATGTATTTGAGACGGTTAATTTTTTATTTGGTTGAGATATTCATATTTTGTTTGAATTATGTAAACTAGGGTCAAATTTCCATATGTTTGCAAAAAAACACGGCAGCGCGAGGACGAAAATGCATCCACGTGTTGGGCGCACGGCCGACCCAAACGCAGAAGGGGCGGACGACGAGCGAGCAGCCGACCCAAGCGGACAAAAAGCGGGGATAAAACGCGCGTCCGTTTGGGTCGGCGCGTTGGAGTTGCTCTTAGAACTGCATACTGCAACTCTCTCACCAATTCGCTTTGTCCTTGGAAAATTGAACTTCTTTCGAAAAGATTATAGATGTAGTACAGTGCACCAAGTAATTATCTTATTTTAATCTTACAAGCTAACTATGTACAGGCGCAATCTGGTAAAATACATTCAGATGTCAGGTCTTCCCACTCCTATCCTATATTTGCTCCCGAATTAAATGTCACAAAGTGGCCATGGACATCTTCTCTTTTTTGTCTTTATACTTTTTTGTTCATCTTAAGAATTAAGATCCTGAGTGGCTACTTGAGCATGTGTTTGCATTATCGTGCTTTAACCTGTATTGTGTCTGTCCTTTCCACTACATATGATCTCTAGAGAATCAGAAGTAATAATTTCGCAAACCCCATTACGGTTTCAATAACTGAAGATGTATAGCCTCAAACAAATTTTATTTTTATGAAGTGGTGCATCACGACCAGAGAAACTGTGGCCCAGATCCAGACAAACCACAAAGCTTGTAATTATGACCCGATACATTTGCCACCCTACAACTACAGTTGAATTCTCTACCAAAAATTTTTAAGTGTGCACCGCGTTAATGGAGGTGTCACTCATTTGGATTAAGTAGCATAAACTTTGAAAAAAAAAATCTCCATCGGCACTTACGCACCTGAACGTCACCCAGGAACGGAGACTAAGCAAGTTGCAACGAAAAACTGGATAATATGACAACACAACGCCTATACTGAGCCACATGGTACAGAAGAAAAATGTGGCAGAACTGATGAAGGCAGCCATTTGACACCACTATGCAACACTAAGATTCAAACCGGTGAACATATTTTTGATAACGACATGGAAGGAAATTAGCACTATGCGGTGTTTACATAGGTAGCACACAGCAGTCAATTTTGTCCTATGTTTACGTAATTTTGTGCGCAAGTATGACTACGTAATTTTTTACTGGTCAAACTACTACCTCCATTCACAAATAAATATTGCTTTAGAAACCATTGCCAAAAGTACATACATTGTCCAGAAATAGTATAGAATCGTCACAGAAAGATACTTCCATACACTTGAGTACTATGATTGGACAGCCAAAGCTGTATCGCGAAGACCATGACAATGTATTTGGGAATGGGGGAAGTATATAAACTAATGGTCATGCCGACAGTTTGACCAGCATGCTCTTGGAACTGACATTGCATATTTGCATTGGACTAGAGGATAATATGCAGCTGAACCTCAACAACATGGTTGTCGGTTTAAAGTGCTTAATACAACGAGACTCAACCCCATCACAACAATAGAAAGGTCACATGTTGATGTTATGCTACTTATAAATGTCTGTAGAGGGCCACAGGTTGAAGGTCCAATGTTGGCCCATGAGAAAAAAGGTGACGCTATCATTACACTCAATGATTTTCTTCAAAATTAAGTTCTAGTAATATTTCCGTATTATAACCAGTATGAGAGTCATTTTAAAACAAAACCCCTTTTCTAGTATCTACTGCCAAAATCATGAGCAGCTGGGGCTCTGTCAATCATAATAATACTTCAATAATAATAATCATAAAAGAGCACACTGGCGGCCATGATGGTAGAAGTCATAGAAACTAAAATGTATTTACAAACCTTTCTTGGTCTCAATCGCATTGAGAAGTTTACTGAGTCATCTCCTTTCCTGGAAGAGGTAGGTTGCATGATTCAGTACAATGAAAATTTCAAAAAGGGCAACCTGGTGCATGTAGCTCCCGCTTGCGCAGGGTCCAGGGAAGGGTCCGACCATTTTGGGTCTATAGTACGCAGCCTTTCCCTACATTTCTGTAAGAGGCTGTTTCCAGGACTTGAACCCATGACCTCATGGTCACAAGGCAGCAGCTTTACCACTGCGCCAAGGCTCCCCTTCAGTACAATGAAAATTTCACATAATAGATAATAAAAATTAGCACAACCATGCATGCATGAGATGTGGTATATATACAGCATTCTACCAATTGATCAGCAAAGTACAATTGGACAAGGACAGGGGTATGATCACAGTCAGATATGTTACACAACAGGTTAAGTAACTGGGGAATGCATAGGGACGTGACTGATGAATACTGGAAATATCCTTGCAGAAGTTAAATCAGATTATTTGAAGAATCGCATGTTCTCTTGTTAATTTGCTGTGTGTCCCTTTTCATTACATGTCAGTTTGACCTTGTACTTTTGAGTAATATATGTATTGTATTTGAATTTGATAATGATGGACAAAACAACATTCAAACAATGAATTGATTGATTAGAAAACAATAACAAAGTTGAGCACAAGAGAGCAATAATCTGCCTTCCTTGAACCAATAGCATGACCACTTAAGCACACACTACCTAGCTTTCCATGGGCAGGTGTATTGTAAGTCAAACATTAAATAAGTTTGACTCCTCTGTACTCCTAAAAACTACACCGAGAGCCCTTGTAGTTCAAATCATAAATTTTGTATTTCCTGGTAGAGGTATCTTCAAGTCGGTGTGTTTGGTATTTACTAAAAGTAGTAAGTTATCTAACAGAACCTTTTACATCTACCATGGAAGCTATCACTGTACCGTATGAAGAATAAGAATTTTGATAGGTTTATGCACCATGTGCAGCAAGCCATGTCTATTTAAAGTTAGTTAACAACATATCATTACCAATTAAAACAAATGGACTGCAGGTTAACACAATGAAACAGAAGAGCGTATACATACTAACCTTTTACGAGGTGTGTTAGCATTTTCACGTATCCTAATATCGCCATTATCCTTGCAGTCATCGTCAGAAGACATATTTTCCACGTCGATTGAGTTGTCGATACATAATACTTTGGGAGGCGTTGGTTGTGCATTGGTTTTGCAAGATTCACTCACTTCATACGACTTCCCTTTATTTTTTACTGGCGTTTTAGTCTTGCCAGGGCATACACTTGTTATCTCCACATCGATGCCTGCCTAACGTACAGAAAATTCAACACTTGCACAAAATACACAGATTTAAGTACCATAGGACAGGCCCCGTGCTAGGAGCTCCCACACCAGGTGAGGTGTGGGGAAGGATTATACGAGGCAAGCCTAACCCATGGAACTCATTAATTACCATGCAACACATTAATTACCTCATCATCCACCTCAAATGCGGAAAGGAAATCAGATTTGGTTACTCCATGATTTTCATTGCATTTACTAGACAAACCTACAAGTCGTAAAGAAAATTAAAATTTTGAATAGCAAATTAATTAATAACGAGTATAACAGAAATTTATGTTGGAAAAATGGTCAACATGTTATGAGTTTATTAGGAAATGTGATACGACGACTAGTCAGACCTTCTGGTGTTCAATCTTTTAATCGAGTCGGACAGTGGCTTGCCTAATTATACATAGTGAAACCAATATAAAGTCTGAGTAAATTCAAAAGGCATTCATTTCGGTTTTTGATATAGCTGCGGGCACAACACAATTTGACAATAGTAGCTCCAGCTTTGGGTACATTTTCTTTACCCAAAGTATTTATTGATTTCATCAATTTCAATAGCAAATACAAAATTGCATGGCACTGAAGTGACTAACGTAGATCATTATTCATGTGCATTTGATCAATATGGCAAATGGTTTAGGTTGTACTAGATGGTTTATTAAGTACAGCACGGAACTGGCAATTTTCTTAAAAGGACAAAAGAGAAAGACCCAAAAGACGTTATACCAACATGGTAAAATAACATTGCAGCACTGCAGTAAGCAATAATATTAGATGGAGCATCTAAAAAAGATAAGCAGGCAGGGATTTTAGGTCCACAATATCTAGTTATTCAGAATTATTACCCAACTACAAAAATTGATGTGATGAAAACAAGTATTCCAAAAATGGATTTTCCAGGAGATGGTAGTGTGCAGAAAGTTTCAAATATGATACATTGTCAAAACAGTAAATCAATCACATACCAGACGGTTCTGCACAACTTGACTGGATCATCCGTTCGCCTCTAGTGCCATCCTGCAAGGGAGCATTCCATGATTAGGCTTAGAGTGCTAGACAGCTCAGAACGCTTACTGTACATATTCACAACCATAGCAAGGTGGCGACGGCCAATCGACCACGCAAAGGTCCATCCAACGACTCCAGTGGTCACTGGCGAGCCAGCAACCAACATAGCCGAAGAAGAATATCACTTCTATACTTGTGGAGATTTTATTTGGTTGGCATATCACAAAAACCAACTTTCAAATGCATTAAAATTAAAAATATGGATTAAATAGAAAAGAACACAAATACACCGCCCTATGGTTAGCCCACTTTACATATCACATGAGGCAATTCTTGTTAATTTTTTACAGATTCTCCTTAATCAGACACAGGCCATGATTCGCTGATTGACTCAAAGGAAAGTTTAAACATATCGAAAGAAAGATGGAAAGCTGCTGCTATTTTGTCACCAAAGTAACAGATTAAAAGATTAACGCTGTCTGTGGTAAAAAGCAAGAGAAAACGGATGGTAGGAGAGGTTTTAATTTTGATTTCAGGTAGAAAATACAGGAATATCATTGTCCACAGAGATGAAAAAAACCTTTCTGTTTTCAATAACTACCGCCATACACAAGCAAGATGATAACATGGAATTCTACCACTGGTGAACACAGCAGCATACCGCCACTTCAGCATGCGGAGCAGGTGCACAAATTCGTGTATCTCCAATCTTTTCCATGTCGTTGCCCGCTCCGTTTTCCCGCGCAAAATCACTTGGGAGGTGGACGGCTGATGGGGTTTACTCCTCTCGCTCAGCATATAGGGTGAAGTTCGAAGGGTCCTTCAACTCCCATCAACCACGATGCGGTTTGGAGGGCTGACGCAAAAGTCAAAACATAAGTGCAGATTTATCACTTGGCTTCCCTTCCAGAAGCAAATCTTCACCTCTGATCAGCTGTTTGCTTAAGGTTGGTCACCTTATGCAGCTCTCAATGAGTCATGGTGATATGCTTTGGCCATTAGGTGCCCTCTCTATTGGACTTTCCGCTAGAGATCAGACTTGCTCGCGCCAGAGCCGCGGAACCACCACATTCAGGATTGGTGGGACAAGGCCCATGCATATGTTACTGAGAAGGAGCAAATAGCTTTAGATGGAATCAAACTTTCACCCTTTGGAACATTTGGAAGGAAAGGAATGCTCGAAGTTTTTAACTCTGCTTATGGCTCGATGCAAGTTGTTTCCTATGCCAAGTAGGAAGATACTACGACCTGGTGCTTTGCCATGGCAGGGTGGCCCTTTGGTGACCATGGCTAGTAGGTTTTGGCTGTGCTTTTTCTCCTGCTTACAGAATTTGGCAGTGCCCCTACCGTTCCATAGAAAAAAGCACAAATGCATATGGCTTGCAGGCATTTTATGGAACGGAAGTTTGAGAACCCTAAGGCTTTACCTGCCTCTCCAATCTACCCCAAGGCAGACCCATCCCAAATCCCAAATTCGGAAGAACCAAGGCAAAGATCAAAAAATTAATCCACGCTGCCGCACACCAAGATAATAAATACAGAACTGGAAGATAGTTTTACCGGCTCGCCTAGGCGGCCTTGCGGACGCGGTGGCCGCGGCCGTGGCCGGAGAGAGGCCGAGTCCGAGGCCAAGCGAGTGCGGCGGTCGAGCTCGCCGCGGACGGCGCGGAGCGAGCGGCAGTACTTCTTCCCACCGTCCGGGAGGATGCCGGGGAATTTGTTGAGGCCGTCCTGTAGGCGTTTGAACCTCTCCTTCAGCGCCTGGTCCGACATGCCGCGAAGCTCGTCACCGATCCTCACCCCCGCATCCTCGTCCCCCTCCTCGCCGCTGGGGAGCGGCTCCGACGAAGCCGTGGCCATCGCATTCACCGCGGCGCGGCGCGGCTCGCCGAGGGGACGGGGTCGAGGAGAAGTTGGGGTTGGGGAAGAGAAAGAGGAGGCGGCGGAGGAGAAGTCGACGATGCTGACAGCTGGGGCCTCAGGCATATTAGAGGAGGGTCTTCTCGCAAAAATAAACGGAGGAGGGTATCGGAGCATATAGCATATACTCCCTCCGTTCCTAAATATTTGTTCCCAATAATGGTCTTTTGATGCGCTGGAATGTAAAAACGCCGAATAGAAACATTATAAGGTATTTTGAATATTTTAATATGGACTACATATATGAACTCAAATAAGTGAACAAATCGAGAAAGAAGAAACGAAGCACCCGTCGGGCACTCACAGAGTTTAGCAACTTCTGGCCGTCCGATCATTTTCGTGATGCGTTCTCGGCTGTCGGATCGAGCTCCCGGACGATCTGGGCCGCCAGATCAAAACTGAGCCCCCTCAGCAGTGAACAGTTTCACCTCGGTCGTGCCACCGCCTGTAATTTTGCTACCCCGCCGAGGGCATTTTGGTCGTTTCGCGTACTAGGGTATAAAAAGAGTGTTGCTGCCGTGGGATGACCTAGCCGCCTCCTCCCTCCCACACTCGCGCCTCCCCCGTGCCTCTCTCCCTCCAAACCCTAACCCACGCCGGCCTCCCTGCCCCGCCGCGTCATCTCCTTCGCCTCCCGGAGCTCGGCCCGAGATTGGTGGCGTGTGGTTCCTCGCGGTCTTCCTCCCGCTGCTCTGGGTGGCGCACCGCCTCCATCGCCGGCAGGAGGGGCCATGGTGGACGCTGGACAGCCCGGCTACCAGGAGCTCGCGTCGCCCAGCTTGTGGGTCACCTCCCTCCTCCTCCCCATCGGGACTGGGCAGGAGGATGAGCGTCAGCGCGCCGCCGCCGCACACCCCCTGTCGCCGCTGTCACTGGTGCTCGCCCCGGCCCCCATCCTCGACCTCACGCCGCCATCGTCTCCTTCCTGCCCCCTTGGCACTCGGTAGGAGGAGCACAGGAAGCTCGTGAGGCCGAGCAGGAGGATGAGCGCCCTCCCTCGCGTCCGCCTCAGTGGCTGCCGCTGTCGCTGCCGACGAGAACGTCTACTGCCCTGGGGCTTGCCACTGTCTGTTGCTCACCTCTGATTTTTTGTCTTTCTTTTCTTGCAAATTCGTCCATTGTCACTGGTGCCTCCTTCCCTTTTGCGTCTCCATCCACGGATCAGTGGTTCAACCCTTCTCCTCCTTATTTTCACTCTTCTTCTGTTCTAGGGTCGGATATATACATGTATGGCCATGTGCTTTTTGTATTCTTATGCTATGGGCCAAAACAATTTGTGCTTGTTTTGAGTGGGGTGTGGACATTATGCCTTTTATTTTTTGGGTTGGACATTGGTAGGAACTGAAGCAGCACAAGGGTCGTAGAGGAGCAACTCCACCTTGCTGCTACAATATGTACATCACAAGTGTTGAAGGAACAGCTTCAACATGTTGCGCTAGATATCGCTCTAGAGGCGAATGTAGACTGATAGGGCAGCAAGAGTTCAATCCAGAACTCCTAGGGCACAAGATCTACTCCAAGATCTTAGATAAGAATAACAGGTTCTATTATAGGTAGGGGTACATAGTCTAGGTCCAAAGTAGAGGCGAGACCTCTATTTATAGGGCTTTAGGAAGCCTTCACATACTTCTACTTATAGCTGGAATACTCTAGAAACATTATTTAAGGTTCACCCTTCTACTCATAGCTACTCACAACTAGAAGACTCTAGAAAACAGTAGGTAGGATAAAGAAAAGAAAAGAAATACTAGACCACAACAGAAGTATCTAGAAGTAGCCAAACAGATTTGACATATGATTATATTTTCATGTTCCCCATCTTTTGTTCCTCATCATTCTCCACTGGTTGTTTGGAACTCGCCCTCGAGTTATCTTCATAGAGTGCTTCTTCTAGATGGTAGAGAGTCAAGTCCGCAACATTGAAAGTGTTGGAGATACCCATATCGCTTGGAAGATATATCACATAAGCATTATCATTTATCTTCCTCACGATAGAGAAGGGCACATACCTTCGTTGCCTAAGTTTCCCTTTAACAACTAAAGGAAGCCTCTCTTTTCGGAGGTAGACCATCACCTTATCACCGACTTGGAATGATTTTGGCCTCTTTTTGCAATCAACAAGTTGTTTATATTTCTGATTTTGTGCTTCCAAAGCGCCGCGAATCTCTTCAAATAACTCGGTGTAATTATCAGCAAAGGACAATGCTAATTTTGAGCTTCCCCTTGATGGCAGCTTCACCAGGTCCACCACATGTGTTGGAACTTTAGTGTAGACAACGGAAAAAGGGCTCCTTCCTGTGGATCTATGCTTGGAGTTATTGTAGGAGAACTCTGCGAGAGATAAAGCCAAATCCCATTGCCCCTTTCTTTCTCCACAAATGCAACTGATCAGATTACCCAAAAACTTGTTCACCACTTCCGTTTGTCTATCTGTTTGTGGATGAGCAGTGCTAGAAAATTTCAATTCATTGTTGAATTGCTTTCACAAAGTGAGCCAAATTGCAGCAAGGAACTTGCTATCAGGGTCTGAGACAATGGACCTTGGAACTCCATGAAGTCTGACCACTTCTTGAAAGAATAGGTTTGCCACATGATGAGCATCCGTTGTCTTGCGGCATGGGATGAAATGAGCCATCATAGAGAATCTATCCACGACCACAAATACAACATCACTTCCTCGTCTTGTTCTTGGCAAGCCCAAGACAAAGTCCATAGAAATGTCCTCCCATGGAGCAACAGGAACAGGCAAAGGCATGTATAACCCTGTGTTCTGGACTTAGCCTTTGCAGGTCTGACATACGGGGCACCATTGAATGAACTTTCCAGCATCTCTCTTTAGTTGTGGCCAAACGTAGCGAGTTTCTAGGTTAGCGATAGTCTTGTCCCGTCCAACATGGCCACTAAGATCACTTGAATGGAGCTCTCTAACCAGCATGTCACGTAGAGAACTTTGCACAAATGATCATTTTCAAAGAGATATCCATCTTGCATGAAATAGTCATCACCTAATGGTTGTCCGCTTGCATGCTTTACCAAACATGGCCAAAGTCTTCGTCACCCTCATACAACTCCTTTATTTGATCCATGCCCGGAAGTTCAGCTTCAAAAGAAGTCAGGAGGCATGCACAACGACTCAAAGCATCGACCACTCTGTTAGTTATTCCAGATTTATGCACGATGAGATAGTTGAACCTCTCCAGATATGTTGCCCATCTTGCTAGCATGCGGTCAACATGATTTTGATTTCTAAAATGCTTCAAGGATTGATGGTCGCTATAAACAATGAACTCTTTAGGCAGCAAATAGACCTCCCAAGTTTTCAACGCTCTAAAAACAGCGTATAGTTCTTGCTGATAGGTACTCCAATTCTGTCTAGCTTCACTTAACTTCTCACTAAAGAAAGCAATGGGCTTCCTTTCTTGAGATAGGACAGCTCCAATGCCTACCCCACTTGCATCACACTCCAACTCAAAAGTCTTGTTGAAATCAAGTAGTACCAAGACAGGAGCTTGTGATAGCTTTTGTTTAATCTCATTGAGCTCAATGTGACCAAGTGTCTGGTCACGGGATCATGCATTACAGTACGAGTAAAGTGACTTGCCGGTAACGAGATTAAACGAGGTATTGGGATACCGACGATCGACTCTCGGGCATGTAACGTACCGAATGACAAAGAGAATTTTATACAGGGTTGATTGAATCCTCGACATTGTGGTTCATCCGATGAGAGCATCGAGGAGCATGTGGGAGCCAACATGGGTATCCAGATCCCACTGTTGGTTATTGACTGGAGAGGCGTCTCGGTCATGTCTGCATGTCTCCCGAACCCGTAGGGTCTACACACTTAAGGTTCGGTGATGCTAGGGTTGTAGAGATATGAGTATGCAGTAAACCGAAAGTTGTTTGGAGTCCCGAATGAGATCCCGGACGTCACGAGGAGTTCCGGAATGGTTCGGAGGTAAAGAATTATATATAGGAAGTGAAGTTTTGGCCATCGGGAAAGTTTCGGGGGTTACCGGTATTGTACCGGGACCACCGGAAGGGTCCTGGGGGTCCATCGGGTGGGGCCACCTATCCCGGAGGGGCCCATGGGCTGAAGTGGGAGGGGAACCAGCCCCTGGTGGGCTGGTGCGCCCCCCCCCTTGGGCCCCCCCTGCGCCTAGGGTTGGAAACCCTAGGGTGGGGGCGCCTCCACTTGCCTTGGGGGGCAAGGCACCCCCTTGGCCGCCGCGCCCCCTAGGAGATCCCATCTCCTAGGGCCGGCGCCCCCCCTAGGGGCCCTATATAAAGAAGGGGGGAGGGAGGGCAGACGCACCCTTGCACTTGGTGCCTCCCTTCCCCCTTGCTACACCTCTCCCTCTCGCAGACGCTTGGCGAAGCCCTGCCGAGATCACTGCTGCATCCACCACCACGCCGTCGTGCTACTGGATCTTCATCAACCTCTCCTTCCCCCTTGCTGGATCAAGAAGGAGGAGATGTCTCACTGACCGTACGTGTGTTGAACGCGGAGGTGCCGTCCGTTCGGCGCTAGGATCTCTGGTGATTTGGATCACAACGAGTACGACTCCCTCAACCCCGTTCTCTTGAACGCTTCCGCTAGATCTACAAGGGTATGTAGATGCACTCCTCTCTCTCGTTGCTAGATGAACTCATAGATTGATATTGGTGAAACCATGGGAAAAATTTTATTTTCTGCAACGTTCCCCAACAGTGGCATCATGAGCTAGGTCTATGCGTAGTTCTCTTTGCACGAGTAGAACACAATTTTGTTGTGGGCGTAGATGTTGTCAACTTTCTTGCCACTACTAGTATTATTTTGCTTCAGCGGTATTGTGGGATGAAGCGGCCCGGACCGACCTTACACGTACGCTTACGTGAGACAGGTTCCACCGACTGACATGCACTAGTTGCATAAGGTGGCTAGCGGGTGTCTGTCTCTCCCACTTTAGTTGGAGCGGATTCAACGAAAAGGGTCCTTATGAAGGGTAAATAGAAGTTGACAAATCACGTTGTGGCTTTTACGTAGGTAAGAAAACGTTCTTGCTAGAACCCTATTGCAGCCACGTAAAACATGCAACAACAATTAGAGGACGTCTAACTTGTTTTTGCAGCATATGATTTGTGACGTGATATGGCCAAAAGTTGTGATGAATGATGAATGATATATTGTGATGTATGAGATCATGTTCTTGTAATAGGAATCACGACTTGCATGTCGATGAGTATGACAACCGGTAGGAGCCATAGGAGTTGTCTTAATTATTGTATGACCTGCGTGTCAATGATTTAACGCCATGTAATTACTTTACTTTATTGCTAAACCGTTAGCCATAGTAGTAGAAGTAATAGTTGGCGAGCAACTTCATGGAGACACGATGATGGAGATCATGATGATGGAGATCATGGTGTCATGCCGGTGACAAAGATGATCATGGAGCCCCGAAGATGGAGATCAAAGGAGCTATATGATATTGGCCATATCATGTCACTATTTAATTGCATGTGATGTTTATTATGTTTATGCATCTTGTTTACTTAGAACGACGGTAGTAAATAAGATGATCCCTCATAATAATTTCAAGAAAGTGTTCCCCCTAACTGTGCACCGTTGCGAAAGTTCGTCGTTTCGAAGCACCACGCGATGATCGGGTGTGATAGATTCTAACGTTCACATACAACGGGTGTAAGATAGATTTACACATGCAAAACACTTAGGTTAACTTGACGAGCCTAGCATGTACAGACATGGCCTCGGAACACAAGAGACTGAAAGGTCGAACATGAGTCGTATGGAAGATACGATCAACATGGAGATGTTCACCGATGATGACTAGTCCGTCTCGCGTGATGATCGGACACGGCCTAGTCGACTTGGATCATGTATCACTTAGATGACCAGAGGGATGTCTAATCTGAGTGGGAGTTCAGTAAATAATTTGATTAGATGAACTTAATTATCATGAACTTAGTCTAAAAACCTTTGCAAATATGTCTTGTAGATCAAATGGCCAACGTTCATGTCCACCTCAACTTCAACGCGTTCCTAGAGAAAACCAAGCTGAAAGATGATGGCAGCAACTATACGGACTGGGTCCGGAACCTGAGGATCATCCTCATAGCTGCTGTGACGCCCGGGTAATTAAGCTACAGTGATCCTCTGCTAGTGATGCCACGTCACCTCGATTATAGTTGCTAATCTCGAGTTAATTCAAAACCGATTCAAATTCAAATTTAAAATTTGGTAAATAATAAAAGTTTTCAAACATTAAAATAAAATTGTTCGGTTTGTACTAGATATTACATAGATAATTATGGTGTAGAAGACACAGTTTTATAAGATGCATAAATATTTTAAATTGAATTAAAACAGAGGAGAAAATAAATAAAAGAAAACAAACAAAACAAAAAAAAACACAGAAGACCAGAAACCCCCCCCCCCGCTGGGCCATGAGGCCCAGCTAGCTAGCTAGCCAACCGGCCCACCCCGGCCGTGGCCTATATGGCCTGCCTCTCCATTCCCCAAACCCTAACCCCCACTGCTCCCCCGATCCCCCCACTCGCCTCTCCCTCTCCCCCTCCTCCCGATCCCATCTGGATCGAGGAGGGGCTCAACCTCGATGCGCCGACGGCGACCACGCACCGCCCCGCCGCTGCACAACCACCTCGACGCCTGAGCCTCGCCAGCCTACTTCCTCGTCCCTGACCTGGACGCGTCAACCCCGACCCCGTCGCCGCCGCCCGGAGCTTCTCCGCCGGACCTCCCTCACCGGACTGCCGCCGCCTCGCCATATCTTCCTCGTCGGACCTCCCCTAACTCCGTCGAGCACACTGCCCCGTTCCCTACTCCCCCTTGTGAGCCCCGACCTCTCCTCTCTCCCCCTCGCTCGCTCACCGCGCCGTCTGCGTGGGAGTAGTTATGGGTATCCCGACGTCGTGGTATCAGCCGAAGCACTTCAGACGTCAGCGACGGAGCGGCGCGCGCCAAATTGGTCTGGAACGCCACTATGCTAGGTCTGCTTTCGGCCGCCCACGCAACATGCAGGTGTGCTCAGGGCGATGGGCCCAGACCCCTGCGCGCTTAGGTTTAGACCGGCGTGCTGGCCTCTCTGTTGTGCCTAGGTGGGGCTGCGACGTGTTGATCTTCCGAGGCCGGGCATGACCCAGGAAAGTGTGTCCGGCCAAATGGGATCGAGCGTGTTGGGTTATGTGGTGCACCCCTGCAGGGAAGTTAATCTATTCGAATAGCCGTGATCTTCGGTAACAGGACGACTTGGAGTTGTACCTTGACCTTATGACAACTAGAACCGGATACTTAATAAAACACACCCTTCCAAGTGCCAGATACAACCGGTGGTCGCTCTACCTCAGGGATATGAGGAGGGGATCGCCGGGTAGGATTATGCTATGCGATGCTACTGGAGATGCTACTTGGAGATGCTACTTGGAGATGCTATTTGGAGGACTTCAGTCTACTCTCTTCTACATGCTGTAAGACGGAGGCTGCCAGAAGCGTAGTCTTCGACAGGATTAGCTATCCCCCTCTTATTCTGGCATTCTGCAGTTCAGTCCACTGATATGGCCCTTTACACATATACCCATGCATATGTAGTGTAGTTCCTTGCTTGCGAGTACTTTGGATGAGTACTCACGGTTGCTTTCTCCCCCCTTTGTCCCCCTTTTCCTTTCTTTCTGGTTGTCGCAACCAGATGCTGGAGTCCAGGAGCCAGACGCCACCGTCGACGACGACCCCTACTACACCGGAGGCGCCTACTACTACGTGCATCCCGCTGATGACGACCAGGAGTAGTTAGGAGGATCCCAGGCAGGAGGCCTGCGCCTCTTTCGATCTGTATCCCACTTTGTGCTAGCCTTCTTAAGGCAACTTGTTTAACTTATGTCTGTACTCAGATATTGTTGCTTCCGCTGACTCGTCTATGATCGAGCACTTGTATTCGAGCCCTCGAGGCCCCTGGCTTGTATTATGATGCTTGTATGACTTATTTATGTTTTAGAGTTGTGTTGTGATATCTTCCCGTGAGTCCCTGATCTTGATCGTACACATTTGCGTGCATGATTAGTGTACGATTGAATCGGGGGCGTCACAAGTTGGTATCAGAGCCAACTGCCTGTAGGAATCCCCTTTTCCAACTCCTTGGCCGAAGTCGAGTCTAGTCGTTGAAAAACTTTTACTAACATGGCTGTGTGGCCCATGGGCCCACGTCGCCGTCGGGAGGTATTAGGATCTTTTATTCCTCGACCTTTACTCTGGGATTCTGAACCCTCTTCTATTCGGGTTAAACGATTTTTACTAAAAACTAACTTTAGGTTCTCGAAAATACTTTCTCCCGGAGAGCCCCTTCAGTCCAGATGGTCACCGACTGCATCAGAAGATTTCGGAGATACTCTTTGATATTCTCTCGAGACTTTGTGCCCATCACTTTTGCTATTCCCGACCACCGATAAATCCTTATGGATAACTACTTACACTTGCCATTCTTACGATCATTCCCCTTTGTTCTTGTTATTACAAGATACCCGAAGTTTTCTCTATTGTTCCGAGAATACTTCGTGCCTACTGCCTAGCAGTTCTTTGCCACATGAATACCCCTTCAAATAAATCCCCGCACTTGTCAAGTATCCGCTCATCCCCAGTTGTTCATGAGTCTCACAAAAGTCTTCAAAATACTATCCGATCTTCCGAAAATCCTCTGGAGCCTTTGGCTCTTGAAATTCTTGCTTGCTCGCATTATGGTTAATCCCATAAGTCTCGTAGTCTTAATGACATTCCTTGTCATTATCATTTTGAGTCTGTTGACTCAATATGTTTGCGAATGCACGCAATCATCATTGATCCTTATAAATTACTTCTCTGGCTAAGCTGCCATTCTTTTAACTGGAATTGGTTCTCGACCAATCCAATTGTCATTGATTGTACCCTAGGGCTATTCAACTTATCCATCCCTAATCAGAGCATTGCTTTTGATCCCTTGATTTGGAAATCATAATTCCTTTGCATTTGACAATTGAGTTAGTTAGTTGTTTCTATAATCTGATCTCCTTGCATTCTTCTTCCTCTAGTTGAGTACCGCTACTCGTATCAGATCCTTTGTGGACTATCAAGTCCTTTGTTGGATTGTTATCCGACAGTGTCCTTCACATTTGTACACTTTGTGAGTTCTTCCCCTTATACATGATGCCCTTGTTAAGTTGTATCCTCTGCTTGGCCAACCATGCTCTGCTTTCGGGCTTGTGTTATTTACTCTGGAAACTTGTGGTATATGTTTCTAAGAAGCCCCTATGGGTTGAACATATGCCTTCTCTAAACCGTGTGAACCCGAAAGTTTTCACGAGTCATACTTATCTGGTATTGCACCAGGTAAAACTTTCAACAACTAATATCATCTTCGGAATACGAGAGGTGAATGGAAGATTATGCATTGAGGAAGTGGGAGTCGACCTTGAACTTGTGTTCATGCCCATGGACACGATGTAGATCTTATCATTAAAGCTTCTCTTAAATAAATTATTCCTTTGGTATAAGTTCACCTTATATCTAGGATCTGGCCTTTTGCAACCGTGGTTCCGACCATGATTGTTCTTCTTTGATCTCATTTCTCGGACAAGTTGAAACAATTGTCTTCTATGGATCAATACACCAGTCCAACCTTTACTTTGATCTTGTGTCGAGTATTACCCCCCTGGTATCTCGAGATTATCATGGAACTACATAACTTTTTATGAGTTCTTCATCAAGTGCTACCTTCCCACTGATTCCAATTTTTCGCGGGCTCTGAGTTATTGAACACTCAAAGACACCGATAACTGAACCGAGTCCGCTCTTCGGTTCAACAACTCTTCAGTAAGCTTCTATAAGTACGAGTTTGTACCCGATCACGCCATTCCTAGCCTGTTTGGCTATATCATTGTCGTGACGATTCTAACTGTGCTACCTGGTCCTTATTCTCGGAGCACCAATTTTCGACGATGAACTAACCTTACGTCGATCCTCATCGTCATATCATTTCGCATTGAACAACAAGCTTGGTTTCGAGTTTGTGTCGTACCCTTGGTTCCAATAACCTTTCACTTCATCATTACTTGACTTGATGTCGTTACCGATCGATTACATCTTCATGAACTCTCGCGACAAAGGTGTCGTGATCATCAACATTCTGAGCTCATCCAGGATATCAATTGAATTCATGATGAGACATACCATCCTTGCCCTCGATGAATTGTATTATCGTCGACCACTTTATTGCCCTCCCACCAACACAAGCTTGTTCATGTTTGGTGTTATACCTTGAGTTCCTTGCTATCCAGCAATTGTTCTTCTTTACCTTGGAGTATTACCATCCTTTATGTCAAGAATGTTCTGAGATTTGTACCACCTCTTGAGAATTCTTGACATAGAAATACTTCTCACCATCACCATTCTTTCTTGGTCCCCGTGTTAATTCCAACAAGTGAACGGTGTTGTTTGGATTCTTTCCTTCTAGCAACCCTATTTCTTTGAAGTGAATGGGCGATAGTTCATTCTAAGTCCTTCGCTAATTGAATCACCATTCTAACGTTGGCCGTGCAACCCAACCCATATTTCGGGTGCACCGTTCAACCAATGTTTAATTATGTATGTTTTCCTCGAGCATACCCATTATATCATTTGATCTGACAAATGTTATCTCCTTATCCACATAATTGTGGAGATCCATCTTTTGGATACCTCGATGAGTTATCACTGAGTCCATCAGTCACCTCCTCATCCTCTCCTTGGTTTAATGACGAACTATTGTTTCAGGAACCCGCTCCCATAGTTCATTTCCCGAGAATCTTACAATGTCATTTCGTCGATATGTGCCGCAGCTTTTCTTCTCGGACATCCTGAGTCTGAGGTATCATGACACCAATCGGATCTGAATCTTGGTCGGATATGATGGTTGGGACATTTTCCAAGAGTTATGATGTTGATCCTTCGATGACCCGGTAACATGATGTCATGCCTAGCACCCCCCCCCCCCGGCTGGAGGACCTATCATTATAGATTCCTTTTCAGCAAGGTTATCCGTTCATCCATGAGGAAATTGTAAGACTTAATCTACAAGTTATTCCTGATGGATCCTTCGTGTTTCCAAAGTCTGATCTTCACCTGAAGACCATGTCAATGCTATCTCGAAGCATGTCAATGGTACTCCGATTTTCAACAGGAACATTTGAAGCTCGATGCTAAATTTTATTTATCATTTATCCTAACACCGTTGTATGGGTAATGTCATGAAAATTCTCCCCCGTACCTAAAGAGTTTTCTACATTATATCCTGCCACGGATATCATGCTCTGCTTGTCCTTGGGAAGGATATATCCCTGAATTATGTGTTTAAACATGTTTTCCTTTCCATTGTTCTATTTGATCTGATGATCACCTTTTCCTTTCCATTGTTTTGTTTAACCTTTCTTGTGGTCTATATGATCTAAGCAATAATGTTCTCCTGCTTATGTAAACACCTCGGGGTACAACTCTGTCAGCAAGACCCTGTTACTATTGTTGAAAACATTCCGGTAACCACCGATGGACGAGAACTTTGCCTATTGGCCCGCCTCGTTCAACGAGCAGGAAAATGGTTCTCTTCGTCCCTCACCCTTGGTATCGATGTTGTTGCCGACATATCTGACAGGCTACCCTTTGACACACCTTACTATCATGACCGTGCAAAATGTCGGCCCCTTCCTACTTTCAACCACATGGTGGGCCCATAACCCACAGTTCCACAGGATCGAAACCTGACTCTCCTGCACCCCTGTTACTAAAGCTAATCCTCACGCTTGGCTTCGTATGAAAGATCACGAGCCACCTTCCTAGTGATCTATTCTGGTATCAGACGCAATGCTTATTCCCGTTGCTCTGAACCCCTTTCACGCCTTGTAACAGGCATCGAACGATTGCCTACCCGCTTGGAACTTCTCGTGGTACTTACTTACTTTGCTCTCGATAATTCGTTAAGTTTCAATTCGAGAGTTACTTTCCGCCACCTTCCCCGATCTTATCGACCAGATAGTTAACCTTGCAGAAGTTCGTTCTCCCTGTATGCCCACCCTTTATTCCTTCGTAAGTACGATGGAGTTCCGGAAGAAAGGACGCCGACTTCATCTTGATGACCTAAAGCAGCGAAATGAAGACATCAATGTATTGGACCGGCCTCTTCGAGAAGAGCAAGCCAGGATGAGAAGACCCGCTAGATTCGTTACCAAACTTCCCCCCTTACACCCCTCTTAAATCTCGGGACGAGATTTCTTGTAGTGGAGGAGAATTGTGACGCCCGGGTAATTAAGCTACAGTGATCCTCTGCTAGTGATGCCACGTCACCTCGATTATAGTTGCTAATCTCGAGTTAATTCGAAACCGATTCAAATTCAAATTTAAAATTTGGTAAATAATAAAAGTTTTCAAACATTAAAATAAAATTGTTCGGTTTGTACTAGATATTACATAGATAATTATGGTGTAGAAGACACAGTTTTATAAGATGCATAAATATTTTAAATTGAATTAAAAC
>NC_041393.1:182159586-182181077 GCF_002162155.2 Triticum dicoccoides | reverse complement strand
CCGAGTCATCCTCGCCGTGCGCGGCCTCCCTGCTGCAGCCCTGCCGCGCGCTCATGCGCGCCCGCCCACATGGGGCCGTGCTCGCCGCCGCTCGCTCACCGGCCGGCCCGTGCTGGCCTCGCCCACGCCGTGCTGAATCTCGAACGTGATGTTACACATATTCATAGTGTGAATACCAAAAGATGTAAAGTTGATAACGATAGTCCCACATACTTGTGGCACTGCCGCCTTGGTCACATTGGTGTCAAGCGCATGAAGAAGCTCCATGTTGATGGACTTTTAGAGTCTCTCGATTATGAATCATTTGACACATGCGAGCCTGTAACGCCCCAGATACAACTTTCCATATTCGTAACTCCGACTCTTGCCATTTCCGGCTATGTGATTTATTATTTCCTCCGTGGTTGGGTTTTTGTCTGTTATCTTGCATTTTGTTCTTGTTATGCATCTCGTCTCATGTCATCATCTGCATTTCATCCGCATGTTTTTCAAAAACTTGCATCCGTTCGTGTTCCGCCGATTCTCTCCGTTGTCCGTTCTGAGCCCGACCACACTCGCACGCGCCCGCGGCACCTCTGAAATATTATTTTATAAGTGGCATAAAAATGTTCTCGGAATGGGTTGCAACATGTCGTGCGGTCTTATTATAGTGTAGACAGGCCGTCTGTCAAGTTTCGTCGCATTCGGAGTCCGTTTGATAGCCCAACCGTTAAAGTTACAGCCGCACTATAGCCGGTCTAGCGTCGCACGTTTTCGGTATCCGGAAGCTGCCACTGGGTCGCTTTGTTTCTCTCTCTTCTCAGCTCGAGGCATTCTACACAGCCCACCTGCAGCCACCTAGTCCCCCTCTCTGTCCGGAGCGCATGATCGCGATCTGAGGGTCCGGAAACCCCTCCTAACCCCAACCCTAACCCCCTCCTTCTATAAATAGCAGCCCCCCTTGCCATTTTTGTCACCCTAACCTCCCTCCTCGATTTCCGTGCCTCCCCAATCATCAGCCGCCGCGTCCTTCCACCTTCTCCTCCGAATCCGGTGCGCCCCCAGCCCCCTCCGCCACTTGGCACTGCCCTATAGGCCAGCCGCCGTCTGCAGCCTCCTAGGAGGCGCCACGCGCCCCCAGCGCACCCTCCTGCCCGCCTCCAGCCGTCGCGGCCCTGGCGGGCCCATCTGGGGCCCGCCGAGCCCATCGGGGCCCGGACCGTGCCGCCCCTGCGCCCCAAGCTCCAGATCGGGAGAGGAGCTCCCGATCCAGAGCCCCGCCGTGCCGGCGTCCCGCGCCGTCGTCGCCGATGGTCGCCGTCCTCGCCGGCCCCGCGCCCCATCTCCTCCTTCCCTCTCCTTCCTGTCCTTCTTCCTCCTCGCCCTCTCATCTTCTCTCTCTCCCTCGCAGGGCACCACCGCCGCCCGGGATGCCAAGCGCCGCCGCCGGAGCCGAGCCTCGCCGCCGTGTAGATCGCCGCCCCGGCCTCCTCTTCACCTGATCCGGTCGAGGACCACCGGATCCGACCACCTGCGGCCCCGTCCCGGCCTCCCCGCGCCTGCCCTCGCCGGAGATGGCCCCTCCGCCGCCGCGCCCTGCATCGCCCTAATCCGGTCTCCCCTCCTCGCCGTTGACCGCGCCAAGGCCACGCCGCGTCACGCCTGGGCCAGCGGCCTCCAGGCCCAGCGCGCACCGCACCCGCGTGGGCCTCCCCAGCTGCAGCCCCTGCGGCCCAGCTTCTTCCTCCACCGATTCGGCCTCAAAGGCCCATGGATGAGCTCCCCACGGCCCCTCCTCTCTATTAGCCCAGTAGTGTAGCCAGATTTGGCCCATATAGTATTTTTTTCCTGCTGCTGCGTTTCTGTCATTTATCCAGTGATTAACAGATTTGCAGAAAACCCCTCAATATTCATGCATTTAATATCTCACAAACCGTGCATCGGATTAAAATGGTTTAAACATGTAAATTGCTTAGAATTTTGTGTAGATTAATAATATGCCATTTTCATCCATGTTTAAAATGTTTAAATTGCTGTTTGCATTAATTTTGCTTAATGCCATGTTAAAATGATTTATTTCATAACTAATTAACCGTAACTCGGTTTTTAATAAACTTTATATGTAAATGGGGTGAAAAAATGCCTAGTTTAACATGGTGCACTTTGTTTTGCTGTTTAACAACATTAAAATTGTGATTAGGGCAGAACAGTACCAAATCCATAATCTGCATATGGGGATTTTCCGGAATTGTTGTTTGTTGTTTTCGGCCTCATTTAAACTTGTCTAGATAGGTAGTTTTTCATATGCTTCACCCCTTGCCATGTTTAATAACATTTAATATTGTTGGGTACAAAACCGAGAGAGAACTAAATAATTGATGTGGTGTTTCGTCAATATGCAACTCGTTGCATATTGATCTCCACTTAACTTGTAGTATTGTTTGTTGCACTTTGCCATGCCATGCCTCATTAAACCGGACATGCATCATACTTGTTTGTGCATCATGCCATGTTTATGCTTGTGCATTTACCATGTTGTTTGTTTCTTTCCGGTGTTGCTTCTTAGTTCCGGTAATGTTGCGATTGTGAGGATTCGTTCGACTACGTCCGTTCTTCTTCTTCATGGACTCGTTCTTCTTCCTAGCGGGATTTCAGGCAAGATGACCGCTACCCTGGATCTCACTACTATCATTGCTATGCCAGTTGCTTCGTTCTATCGCTATGCTGCGCTACCTATCACCTGTTTATCAAGCCTCCCATATTGCCATGAACCTCTAACCTTTGACACCTTTCCTATGCAAACCATTGTTTGGCTATGTTACCGCTTTGCTCAGCCCCTCTTATAGCGTTGCTAGTTGCAGGTGAAGTTGAAGATTGCTCCATGGTGGACAGGATTTCTGTTGGGATATCACAATATCTCTTATATTATTAATGCATCTATATACTTGGTAAAGGGTGGAAGACTCGGCCTTATGCCTAGTGTTTTGTTCCACTCTTGCCGCCCTAGTTTCCGTCATACCGGTGTTATGTTCCCGGATTTTGCGTTCCTTACGCGGTCGGGTGATTTATGGGACCCCCTTGACAGTTTGCTTTGAATAAAACTCCTCCAGCAAGGCGGAACCTTGGTTTTACCATTTGCCTCACCACCACCTATACCTTTCCCTTGGGTCGGCCAACCTGAGGGTCATCTTTATTTTAGCCCCCCCAGGCCAGTGCTTGTCTAAGTGTTGGTCCGAACCGAGCAGCCTGCGGGGCCACCTCGGGGCAACTCGAGGGCTGGTTTTACTCGTAGCTTAACTTATCCGGTGTTGCCCTGAGAACGAGATATGTGCAGCTCCTATCGGGATTGTCGGCGCATCGGGCGGCTTTGCTGGTCTTGTTTTACCATTGTCGAAATGTCTTGTAAACCGGGATTCCGAGTCTGATCGGGTCTTCCTGGGAGAAGGTCTATTCCTTCGTTGATCGCGAGATCTTGTCATGGGCTAAGTTGGGACACCCCTGCAGGGTATAATCTTTCAAAAGCCGTACCTGCGGTTATAGGCAGATGGGAATTTGTTAATGTCCGGTTGTAGATAACTTGACACCAGATCCGAATTAAAACGCATCAACCGCGTGTGTAGCCGTGATGGTCTCTTCTCGGCGGAGTCCAGGAAGTGAACACGGTTTCTGGGTTATGTTTGACGTAAGTAGGAGTTCAGGATCACTTCTTGATCATTGCTAGCTTCATGACCATTCCTTTTGCTCTCTTCTCGCTCTTATTTGCGTATGTTAGCCACCATATATGCTTAGTCGCTGCTGCAGCCTCACCACTTTACCCCTTCCTTTCCCTTTAAGCTTTGCTAGTCTTGATACCCATGGTAATGGGATTGCTGAGTCCTCGTGGCTCACAGATTACTACAACAATAGTTGCAGGTACAGGTTTTGCGATGATCATGACGCGAGAGCGATGCTTGCTTGCGTTGAGTTCTTATTCTACTTCTTCTTTGATCAGGGGATAGGTTCCAGGTCGGCAGCCTGGGCTAGCAGGGTGGATGTCGTTTGAGTTTCTGTTTATGTTTCATCCGTAGTCGGATGTTGCTCTTATGTATTGTGATGTTGTATTCGTGTGGCATTGTATGCCTTATGTATGTATCCCCATATATTATGTAATGTTGATGTAATGATATCCACCTTGCAAAAGCATTTCAATATGCGGGTCTATCCTTGGTGGGACCTTCGAGTTCCTTTTGGATAGGGTCGCATATTGGGCGTGACAAGTTGGTAATCAGAGCCTCGACCGACCATAGGAGCCCCCTTGATTGTTGGCCGTTGTTGAGTCTAGAATAAAACTATTTTGAGTCTTAGGATTATATATATCAGAGAGTAGGATTCCTTTTACTCCTCAGTCCCTTCGTCGCTCTGGTGAGGTCTCCTGACGTAGATGTTTTGACTGTCCTCTTCTCAAATTTCACTAAAAAAATTTAGGATCACGCGAATATCTTGGAATCGTTTCGATGGTTTTGTGATGAGAACATTGTCCTTGGTGCCTCCTGTCTATTTATGTGGCTTTGACCCGGGGAGTTGAGCTCCGAGGTGTTGTCGTCACAATTTTATCGTTGCAGTTCTGGAATACCTGAGTTTTGCCGACATCGAAAATCTCTTTTATGCAGTTGTTGGTGAGATAACCTCGACGTCACCCAGTACTGGGGAGTTCGGGAGTATTGCCATAACTCGTATAACGGATGCTTTTCGAAGGTTGAGGTACACGATTTCCGAAGATTTCTTGGTTATGTGTTGACGGATGGATACAGCTGGATGTAGGTATTGTTAGTTTGGGTGAGATATATTGCTTCCCCTGTATCCCCAACACCAGATTGCATAACCAGAAAGTTTCGGGAGTTTTATAGGTGGGAATTCAAGTAGCTCTAGTTTTATCTTTCCAACAGACACATGATACGATATGGGATCTATCATATGTTTGTTTCCGGCTTATTTTGCAAGCCAATCCTTTGTTTTGTTTTATTTGTGGTATTCGAGTTGCTTCGAGTCAAATGTTGAATCCATACCTTTCTTAAATGGTGTTCTCATATTTCTATGGGAGTGCTAATCCTTTTGATCATCGAGATTGTCATGTCAATTCTCCAACCGGTGTGCTTCTTTTCAAGTGGATCCGATCATTTCAACATTCGCAAGATCATCTCTCAGTTTCCCAACATTGTTCGTTTCATCCGTCCTCAAGTTGCCTTTGTTTTCCCGCCCTCCCACCCTTTTTCTTCAAGGACTCAGATTTCTTAATCAAGTATCCATTTATTCATGTGAAGTCTCTCCATTTTTCTTTCGTCAATGTTCTTATCCGGTGATTCTCACGAAGATACTAACGGAGCTTCAAGTTCATTATTCTTCGTCTCTTTTTCTTCTCCGGTGGATCCATTTCAAGCTTTCGGTGTTGATCATATCCCTTTCCTCGTTTCAAATGATTTTCCATGTCGGTGCACCTCTTATTTATTCACCTCTCCCAGTTCATATCCGGAGTACTGAAGATATCTCGGAAGATTCGTGTTTCCATTCAAGTCATTTAATTCAACCAGTGCAATCTCTCTTCAAAATTATTTCAATGGTGTTTCTTTTGAGTGGGCCCTAACCCACAGGTCTTTTCCCAGGATCTTACCTGACTCTTCTAATTTTCCCGGAGCCATTCCTAATTCTTTTCAAAGTTTGACGTAAGAATGAATTTTCATCAGTCACATGCCTTCTCCAAGGTCGTTTTCAAATTCTTTTTATCTTTGGCTCAACCTTTCCTCTTTTAATTCTCCCGGAGTATCTCAACAATTCATGGTGGTGTTCTTCGTCGTCATTATCAGATTTTGAAGACCGAAGAAGAGTTTTACTCCAAATCTTATCCGTTTCTCTCAAAGATTCGTGATTCTAGCTTGATGTCATCCTCTCATAATTATTTTCGATTGTGAGAATTCTTTTTACCAATCCGGATCTATTCAGGAGTCTTTTCAGTTTGATTCCCCAGAGCACATCATCTCACAATCATTCATTCCAGCCTTTAGCTCTCGTTATCCAAATCTAACCGGTGCATCATTCAAGTATTCTCTAATAAGCTCATGATCTCTTCGTTCACTTGTATCTAAATCCCCTCAAGTATATTCATTCGTTTTTCCAATTCTTCCCGGTGAATTGTGCCTTTGATACGTTCATTTTCAATTCTTACAGTGGTTTGTTCAAGATTTCTCTTCCTCCGTTATCATATCAAATATTCGTTGTTTCCAAATCCTATCGGTGGTTCCTTGAAGACCTTCACAAGTTTGCGCCATATCTATCTTGATCCTTTTTACGAGAATAAGTAGTATGCCAAATCCGTTGTTTGTCATCAATTTAAATTGGTGAAGGATACGCATACCGTAATTCTTATTATTGTTTCATCCGAGTGATCTAGTTTCTTCTTTCCAGAGTTGTTCATCATGTCACATTTCTCAGTTTGAGATGCTTCATCTTTTCTTTTCCGGAGTTCCAAGTTTTCCGCATATCTCATCGCGAAGCTCCATCTAAATCATTGCAAGGCTTCACCTTGTGTTTTCAAGTTTCTCTTTCTTTTATCATCCTTTTATTACCGGAGTTCTTCATGGAAGATCTACATGGTGGTTCGTCAAGGATTCTATTCATTTTTCAATTGTTCTTCAAGTTTTTCTCGAAGTTATGATCTGCTAAGCTTTACTCTAAAATAAACATGGTGCTCAACACATGTTTTGTTTTGAGGAGCTCAAGTATTCTTCATCTTGCATTCTGAAGTGCAATTCTTTCTACCTTATATTTTGAGGTGGTGTTATGTCATTCTTGACAATTCGAGTTCGTGTTTGATGATTCACATGTTGTCAAGAATGAGGTATTTTAAACCCATCATTTTCTTCCTTGGAGTTATCTTGTGTCAGATTTCACCTAAAGCCTTTCCTTAAGGGATGTTGCTATTTGTGGTGCTTATCATTGATCCGAGTTTTCTCCTATCCTCACGGCGAAAGAAGTTTCCATCTCTTCTTTGATCTCAAACAAGCAATTGTTTTTCGTTAGTGGCAGAATGTCATCTCATAGTCTTGCGATGTTTCCATAAGCCCACTACAAGCTTATTCTTTTCGTTGTGGGTTTTCCAACAACCCCGTTGTAACCATCTTGGAAGGGTGCTTTCCAAGCTCATTTGTGGCACAAGTTGTCATTTTCTTCTCCGTCTCTTTATCCCAACAATCTAGCTTCTATTCTTTCTTCCGAAGGCATTGTGATGTTGTTCTCTTCACTCATCATCTTGTTTTGTCAAGATCATGTTCTTTTCCATGCTTATCCACTTAACCGGAGTGTTGTGTCTATCATTCTTCTTTTAACCGGAGTCTCATCCAAGTGCTTTCATTTTGCCAAGTTCAAGTTCTATTCCTTCCATGTTCAACCGGAGTGCTGCCCGAATTCTTCCTCTCTCATCTTGTTGTAACCGGAGTGGTTTTGAACCCTATCTTGTCAATTAAACTCTTGATTCATGTCTTTGCAACCTTCAAGTTATCGTAATGTTCCTTGTTCCTCTTTTCTAACGGATTGTTTGCAATCTCGTTCATCTCTAATTGCCCAACCTCTCAAGGTTCGTGGTTTCACTCATTGGTCGAAGAAGCAACTTAGTTTTACCGCTTATCTTCCTCTTCCTTTTCCCTCCGGTGCCATCCTAGATCTTGGGACGAGATCCTCTCGTAGTGCTGGAGTGTTGTAACGCCCCGGATACAACTTTCCATATTCGTAACTCAGACTCTTACCATTTCCGGCTATGTGATTTATTATTTCCTCCGTGGTTGGGTTTTTGTCTGTTGTCTTGCATTTTGTTCTTGTTATGCATCTCGTCTCATGTCATCATCTGCATTTCATCCGCAGGTTTTTCAAAAACTTGCATCCGTTCGTGTTCCGCCGGTTCTCTCCGTTGTCCGTTCTGAGCCCGACCACACTCGCACGTGCCCGCGGCACCTCCGAAATATTATTTTATAAGTGGCATAAAAATGTTCTCGGAATGGGTTGCAACTTGTCGTGCGGTCTTATTATAGTGTAGACAGGCCGCTTGTCAAGTTTCGTCGCATTCAGAGTCCGTTTGATAGCCCAACCGTTAAAGTTACAGCCGCACTATAGCCGGTCTAGCGTCGGACGTTTTCGGTATCCGGAAGCTGCCACCGGGTCGCTCTGTTTCTCTCTCTTCTCAGCTCGAGGCATTCTACACAGCCCACCTGCAGCCACCTAGTCCCCCTCTCTGTCCGGAGCGCACGATCGCGATCCGAGGGTCCGGAAACCCCTCCTAACCCCAACCCTAACCCCCTCCTTCTATAAATAGCAGCCCCCCTTGCCATTTTTGTCACCCTAACCTCCCTCCTCGATTTCCATGCCTCCCCAATCATCAGCCGCCGCGTCCTTCCACCTTCTCCTCCAAATACGGCGCGCCCCAAGCCCCCTCCGCCACTTGGCACTGCCCTATAGGCCAGCCGCCACCCGAGCCGCCGTCTGCAGCCTCCCAGGAGGCGCCACGCGCCCCCAGCGCATCCCCCTGCCCGCCTCCAGCCGTCGCGGCCCTGGCAGGCCCATCTGGGGCCCGCCGAGCCCATCGGGGCCTGGACCGTGCCGCCCCTGCGCCTCAAGCTCCAGATCGGGAGAGGAGCTCCCGATCCAGAGACTCGCCGTGCCGGCGTCCCGCGTCGTCGTCGCCGATGGTCGCCGTCCTCGCCGGCGAGCGCCCCGCGCCCCATCTCCTCCTTCCCTCTCCTTCCTGTCCTTCTTCATCCTCGCCCTCTCATCTTCTCTCTCTCCCTCGCAGGGCACCGCCGCCGCTCGGGATGCCAAGCGCCGCCGCCGGAGCTGAGCCTCGCCGCCGTGTAGATCGCCGCCCCGGCCTCCTCTTCACCTGATCCGGTCGAGGACCACCGGATCCGACCACCTACGGCCCCGTCCCGGCCTCCCCGCGCCTGCCCTCGCCGGAGATGGCCCCTCCGCCGCCACGCCCTGCATCGCCCCGATCCGGTCTCCCCTCCTCGCCGTTGACCGCGCCAAGGCCACGCCGCGTTGCGCCTGGGCCAGCGGCCTCCAGGCCCAGCGCGCACCGCACCCGCGTGGGCCTCCCCAGCTGCAGCCCCTGCGGCCCAGCTTCTTCCTCCACCGATTCGGCCTCAAAGGCCCATGGGTGAGCTCCCCATGGCCCCTCCTCTCTATTAGCCCAGTAGTGTAGCCAGATTTGGCCCATATAGTATTTTTTTCCTGCTGCTGCGTTTTTGTCATTTATCCAGTGATTAACAGATTTGCAGAAAACCCCTCAATATTCATGCATTTAATATCTCACAAACCGTGCATCGGATTAAAATGGTTTAAACATGTAAATTGCTTAGAATTTTGTGTAGATTAATAATATGCCATTTTCATCCATGTTTAAAATGTTTAAATTGCTGTTTGCATTAATTTTGCTTAATGCCATGTTAAAATGATTTATTTCATAACTAATTAACCGTAACTCGGTTTTTAATAAACTTTATATGTAAATGGGGTGGAAAAATGCCTAGTTTAACATGGTGCACTTTGTTTTGCTATTTAACAACATTAAAATTGTGATTAGGGCAGAACAGTACCAAATCCATAATCTGCATATGGGGATTTTTCGGAATTGTTGTTTGTTGTTTCCGGCCTCATTTAAACTTTTCTAGATAGGTAGTTTTTCATATGCTTCACCCCTTGCCATGTTTAATAACATTTAATATTGTTGGGTACAAAACCGAGAGAGAACTAAATAATTGATGTGGTGTTTCGTCAATATGCAACTCGTTGCATATTGATCTCCACTTAACTTGTAGTATTGTTTGTTGCGCTTTGCCATGCCATGCCTCATTAAACCGGACATGCATCATACTTGTTTGTGCATCATGCCATGTTTATGCTTGTGCATTTACCATGTTGTTTGTTTCTTTCCGGTGTTGCTTCTTAGTTCCGGTAATGTTGCGATTGTGAGGATTCGTTCGACTACGTCCGTTCGTCTTCTTCATGGACTCGTTCTTCTTCCTAGCGGGATTTCAGGCAAGATGACCGCTACCCTGGATCTCACTACTATCATTGCTATGCCAGTTGCTTCGTTCTATCGCTATGCTACGCTACCTATCACTTGTTTATCAAGCCTCCCATATTGCCATGAACCTCTAACCTTTGACATCTTTCCTATGCAAACCATTGTTTGGCTATGTTACCGCTTTGCTCAGCCCCTCTTATAGCGTTGCTAGTTGCAGGTGAAGTTGAAGATTGCTCCATGGTGGACAGGATTTTGGTTGGGATATCACAATATCTCTTATATTATTAATGCATCTATATACTTGGTAAAGGGTGGAAGACTCGGCCTTATGCCTAGTGTTTTGTTCCACTCTTGCCGCCCTAGTTTCCGTCATACCGGTGTTATGTTCCCGGATTTTGCGTTCCTTACGCGGTCGGGTGATTTATGGGACCCCCTTGACAGTTCGCTTTGAATAAAACTCCTCCAGCAAGGCCCAACCTTGGTTTTACCATTTGCCTCACCACCTCCGATACCTTTCCCTTGGGTCGGCCAACCCGAGGGTCATCTTTATTTTAGCCCCCCCCCGGGCCAGTGCTTGTCTAAGTGTTGGTCCGAACCGAGCAGCCTGTAGGGCCACCTTGGGGCAACTCGAGGGCTGGTTTTACTCGTAGCTTGACTTATCCGGTGTTGCCCTGAGAACGAGATATGTGCAGCTCCTATCGGGATTGTCGGCGCATTGGGCGGCTTTGCTGGTCTTGTTTTACCATTGTTCAAATGTCTTGTAAATCGGGATTCCGAGTCTGATCGGGTCTTCCTGGGAGAAGGTCTATTCCTTCGTTGATCGCGAGAGCTTGTCATGGGCTAAGTTGGGACACCCCTGCAGGGTATAATCTTTCGAAAGCCGTGCCTGCGGTTATAGGCAGATGGGAATTTGTTAATGTCTGGTTGTAGATAACTTGACACCAGATCCGAATTAAAACGCATCAACCGCGTGTGTAGCCGTGATAGTCTCTTCTCGGCGGAGTCCGGGAAGTGAACACGATTTCTGGGTTATGTTTGATGTAAGTAGGAGTTCAGGATCACTTCTTGATCATTGCTAGCTTCACGACCATTCCTTTTGCTCTCTTCTCGCTCTTATTTGCGTATGTTAGCCACCATATATGCTTAGTCGCTGCTGCAGCCTCACCACTTTACCCCTTCCTTTCCCTTTAAGCTTTGCTAGTCTTGATACCCATGGTAATGGGATTGCTGAGTCCTCGTGGCTCACAGATTACTACAACAACAGTTGCAGGTACAGGTTTTGCGATGATCATGATGCGAGAGCGATGCTTGCTTGCGTTGAGTTCTTCTTCTGCTTCTTCTTTGATCAGGGGATAGGTTCCAGGTCGGCAGCCTGGGCTAGCAGGGTGGATGTCGTTTGAGTTTCTGTTTATGTTTCATCCGTAGTCAGATGTTGCTCTTATGTATTGTGATGTTGTATTCGTGTGGCATTGTATGCCTTATGTATGTATCCCCATATATTATGTAATGTTGATGTAATGATATCCACCTTGCAAAAGCGTTTCAATATGCGGGTCTATCCTTGGTGGGACCTTCGAGTTCCTTTTGGATAGGGTCGCATATTGGGCGTGACAGAGCCATGCCTCATGGGCAAAATGATCAAGACTCCATTCTCCGGAACAATGGAGCGAGCAACCAACTTACTGAAAATCATACATACTGATGTGTGCGGTCCAATGAGCGTTGAGGCTCGCGGAGGATATCGTTATGTTCTCACTCTCACTGATGACTTGAGTATATATGGGTATGTCTACTTGATGAAACACAAGTCTGAGACCTTTGAAAAGTTCAAGGAATTTCAGAATGAGGTAGAGAATCAACTTGACCGAAAAATAAATTCTTACGATCAGATCGTGGAGGTGAATATTTAAGTCACGAATTTGGTACGCACTTAAGGAAATGTGGAATCGTTTCACAACTCACACCGCCTGGAACACCTCAGCGTAACGGTGTGTCCGAACGTTGTAATCACACTTTATTGGATATGGTGCGATCTATGATGTCTCTTACCGATTTACCGCTATCTTTTTGGGGATACGCTCTAGAGATAGCTACATTCACTTTAAATAGGGCACTGTCTAAATCCATTGAGACGGCACCATATGAATTATGGTTTGGGAAGAAACCTAAGCTATCGTTTCTGAAAGTTTGGGGATGCGATGCTTATGTCAAGAAACTTCAACCTGAAAAGCTCGAACCCAAGTCGGAAAAATGCGTCTTCATAGGATACCCTAAGGAAACAATTGGGTATACCTTCTACCTTAGATCCGAAGGCAAGATCTTTGTTGCCAAGAACGGGTCCGTTTTGGAGAAAGAGTTTCTCTCAAGAGAAGTAAGTGGGAGGAAAGTGGAACTTGATGAAGTACTACCTCTTAAACGGTAAGTAGCGCAGCTCAGGAAGATGTTCCTATGGTGCCTACACCGACTGGAGAGGAAATTAATGATGATGATCAAGGTACTTCGGATCAAGTTGCTACTGAACTTCGTAGGTCCACAAGGACACGTTCCACACCAGAGTGGTATGGCAACCCTGTCCTGGAAATCATGTTGTTAGACAATGGTGAACCTTTGAACTATGAGGAAGCAATGGCGGGCCCAGATTACAACAAATGGCTTGAAGCCATGCAATCCGAGATAGAATCCATGTATGAAAACAAAGTATGGACTTTGACAGACTTGCCCGATGATCGGCGAGCGATAGAAAACAAATGGATCTTTAAGAAGAAGACGGACGCGGATGGTAATGTCACCATCTATAAAGCTCGACTTGTCGCTAAGGGTTATCGGCAAGTTCAAGGGGTTGACTACGGTGAGACTTTCTCTCCCATAGCGAAGCTGAAGTCTATCTGAATCATGTTAGCAATTGCCGCATACTATGATTATGAGATATGGCAGATGGATGTCAAAACGGCATTCCTTAACGGTTATCTTAAGGAAGAACTGTATATGATACAGCCGGAAGGTTTTGTCGACCCTGAGAATGCTAACAAGGTATGCAAGCTCCAGCGATCCATTTATGGGCTGGTGCAAGCATCTCGAAGTTGGAACATTCGCTTTGATGAGATGATCAAAGCGTTTGGGTTTATGCAGACTTATGGAGAAGCCTGCATTTACAAGAAAGTGAGTGGGAGCTCTGTAGCATTTCTCATATTATATGTAGATGACATACTTTTGATGGGAAATGATATAGAACTTTTGGACAACATTAAGGCCTACTTGAATAAGTGTTTTTCAATGAAGGACCTTGGATAAGCTGCTTACATACTAGGCATCAAGATCTATAGGGATAGATCGAGACGCCTCGATAGGTCTTTCACAAAGCACATACCTTGATAAGATATTGAAGAAGTTCAATATGGATCAGTCCAAGAAAGGGTTCTTGCCTGTATTGCAAGGTGTGAGATTGAGCTCGGCTCAATGCCCAACCACGGCAGAAGATAAAGAAGAGATGAGTGTCATCCCCTATGCCTCAGTCATAGGGTCTATTATGTATGCCATGCTGTGTACCAGACCTGATGTAAACCTTGTCGTAAGTTTGGTAGGAAGGTACCAAAGTAATCCCGGCAAGGAACACTGGACAACGGTCAAGAACATCATAAAGTACCTGAAAAGGACTAAGGATATGTTTCTCGTTATGGAGGTGACGAAGAGCTCGTCGTAAAGGGTTACGTCGATGCTAGCTTCGACACATATCTGGATGACTCTAAGTCACAAACCGGATATGTGTATATTTTGAATGGTGGGGCAGTAAGCTGGTGCAGTTGCAAGCAAAGCGTCGTGGCGGGATCTACATGTGAAGCAGAGTACATGGCAGCCTCGGAGGCAGCGCATGAAGCAATCTGGGTGAAGGAGTTCATCACTGACCTAGGAGTCGTATCCAATGCGTCGGGGCCGATCAAACTCTTCTATGACAACGCTGGAGCTATTGCACTTGCCAAGGAGCCCAGGTTTCACAAGAAGACCAGGCACATCAAGCGTCGCTTCAACTCCATACGTGAAAATGTTCAAGATGGACAGGGCCGGCCCTGTGTTTCGGGAGGCCCTAGGCGAATTCGACGACATGGGCCCCTATGTCCTAAGTCCTAAGACAATATATATGTATGTGTGTGTTATATATATAACTTATTAAAAGTAACTTTCAATCGCACATCTTTAGTTTAAAATATGACTATAATAATTCAAATGACTCCATGGAGAACAATAATAACCAAATTCGAACCGACTCCATGAAAAACAATGGTACTAAAAAGATCGCAAAATAAAACTAACATGACATGATTACCTCAAATAAGAACGAAATTAGACTGACTCCATCGACAACAATAATACTTCAGTGCTTCAAAAAAAGTTTCTTCGGGCATTTCTTGATGCGAAGGAATTTATAGATCGGATGATTGGAACCCTAGACATGTTACATAGAATGACAAAAAATTGATAGATTGGATTAGAATACTTACATACTAAATAAAGAATAAATAAACTATTGAGATTGTCAAATTGAGGTTTGGGGATGGACAGGAACATGGATGCGTACTTCTTGACTTCGAGTCGGATGCGTACCTGTATAGGTATTGCCGTATTGCCGCGGTGCTGGATGTCAGATGCCGGATAGCCGGGCTGCCGCCTGTCTGCCGGACTGCTGTGTGGCGGCGACGGCGAGCCGGCGAGGCGAGGGCGACGCGGCAAGGGCCAAGGGACAAGGCGCCGAGCGAGCGAGAAGGCCGACGGGCGGGCGAGGGCGACGAACCTACGAAGAAAACGTAGAAACGACCATGAGTCACGGCGCCGCTTCGCCTTCGCGTATCCATCAGCTATCGCTAGCTAGCTATATCTGGGCCGCCTAGCCCATCCTATTTCTTTTTTGAATTCTTTTGTAATTTTTTACTTGCTTTTTGCTGGGCTATAGTATATGTATATACTCCATCATGTGCCCCCCCTCGCCTGGGCCCTGGGCCGTTGCCCCGTCGCCCATGCCCCAGGGCCGGCCCTGAAGATGGAGACATAGATATTTGTAAAGTACACAGACCTGAATGTAGCAGATCCGTTGACTAAACCTCTCCCTAGGGCAAAACATGATCAACACCAGAATTCCATGGGTGTTCGATTCATCACAAGTAACTAGATTATTGAACTCTGGTGCAAGTGGGAGACTATTGGAAATATGCCCCAGAGGCAATAATAAAATGGTTATTATTATATTTCTTTGTTCATGATAATTGTCTGTTATTCGTGCTATAATTGTATTATTCGGAAATCGTAATACACATGTGAATACATAGACCACAACATGTCCCTAGTGAGCCTCTAGTTGACTAGCTCGTTGATCAACATATAGTCATGGTTTCCTGACTATGGACATTGGATGTCATTGATAACGGGATCACATCACTAGGAGAATGATGTGATGGACAAGACCTAAACCTAAGCATAGCTCAAAGATCGTGTAGTTCGTTTAGCTAGAGCTTTTCCAAATGTCAAGTATCATTTCCTTAGACCATGAGATTGTGCAACTCCCGGATACCATAGGAGTGCTTTGGGTATGCCAAACATCACAATGTAACTGGGTGACTATAAAGGTGCACTACGGGTATCTCTGAAAGTGTCTGTTGGGTTGGCACGAATCGAGACTGGGATTTGTCACTCCGTATGATGGATAGGTATCTCTCGGCCCACTCGGTAATGCATCATCATAATGAGCTCAATGTGACCAAGTGTCTGTTCACGGGATCATGCATTACGGTACGAGTAAAGTGACTTGCCGGTAACGAGATTAAACGAGGTATTGGGATACCGACGATCGAGTCTCGGGCATGTAATGTACCGATTGACAAAGGGAATTGTATACAGGGTTGATTGAATCCTCGACATCGTGGTTCATCCGATGAGATCATTGAGGAGCATGTGGGAGCCAACATGGGTATCCAGATCCCGCTGTTGGTTATTGACCGGAGAGGCGTCTCGGTCATGTCTGCATGTCTCCCGAACCCGTAGGGTCTACACACTTAAGGTTCGGTGACGCTAGGGTTGTAGAGATATGAGTATGCAGTAAACCGAAAGTTGTTCGGAGTCCCGGATGAGATCCAGGACGTCACGAGGAGTTTCAGAATGGTCCGGAGGTAAAGAATTATATATAGGAAGTGAAGTTTCGGCCATCGAGAAAGTTTCGGGGGTTACCGCTATTGTACCGGGACCACCGGAAGAGTCCCGGGGGTCCACCGGGTGGGGCCACCTATCCCGGAGGGCCCCATGGGCTGAAGTGGGAGGGGAACCAGCCCCTGGTGGGCTGGTGCGCCCCCCTTGGCCCCCCCTGCGCCTAGGGTTGGAAACCCTAGGGTGGAGGGCGCCTCCACTTGCCTTGGGGGGCAAGGCACCCCCTTGGCCGCCGCCACCCCTAGGAGATCCCATCTCCTAGGGCCGGCGGCCCCCTCTAGGGGCCCTATATAAAGAGGGGGGGAGGAAGGGCAGCCGCACCCTTGCACTTGGTGCCTCCCTTCCCCCTTGCTACACCTCTCCCTCTCGCAGACGCTTGGCGAAGCCCTGCCGAGATAACTGCTGCATCCACCACCACGCCATCGTGCTGCTGGATCTTCATCAACCTCTCCTTCCCCCTTGCTGGATCAAGAAGGAGGAGATGTCTCGCTGACCGTACGTGTGTTGAACGCGGACGTGCCGTCCGTTCGGCGCTAGGATCTCCGGTGATTTGGATCACGACGAGTACGACTCCCTCAACCCCGTTCTCTTGAACGCTTCCGCTCGATCTACAAGGGTATGTAGATGCACTCCTCTCTCTCGTTGCTAGATGAACTCATAGATTGATCTTGGTGAAACCGTAGGAAATTTTTTATTTTTCTGCAACGTTCCCCAACACTAAGGACTTGATTCATTAAGTGCATAAAGGTACTTGGTGCATTTGAGAGTCCAAATGGCATGACTAGCCATTCAAACAACCCTTCCTTTGTCTTGAAGGCGGTCTTCCATTCATCCCCGGGTCTTATACGGATTTGATGATATCCACTTCTTAAATCTAGCTTTGTGAACACTCTTGCTCCACTAAGCTGATCCAACATATCATCCAGATGGGGAATAGGGAATCTATACCTTACGGTGATCTTGTTAACGGCTCTACTGTCCGCACACATGCGCCAAGATCCATCTTTCTTTGGCGCGGGTAGGGCTGGTACAATACATGGGCTAATACTTTCTCGAATGTGCCCCTTTTGCAACAATTCCTCCACTTTCTCCTTCAATATATCATGCTCCTTTGGGCTCATTCGATAGTGTGGAAGATTAGGAAGACTTGCTCCCGAAATTAAGCCAATTCTATGTTGAATTCCTCTCATCGGTGGCAAGCCATGTGGCTCCCCAAGTATGTTCTGAAATTCTGCCAATAAACGACGTACCTTTGCTGGAATTTCAACAGCCAGGTGCTCTTCTCCCTTTACAACAAGTGTAGCACACAAATTTGCCTCCTTCAAGTCTTCCATAAACTCATGAGAGGTATGGGAGATAGTTAACATAGTTTTCCCCTTCTCCTTAGAGGTATTACCTTTGGTTTTGTTTGGTAAGATAATGATCTTTCTCTTGTTCCAAATGAAAGAGTAAGAATTTTCCTTGCCCTTGTGTGTAGTATCCACATCAAATTGCCAAGGCCTCCCAAGAAGAACATGGCTGGCATCCATGTCAACCAATCACACAACACATTTGAGCGATAATGCTTACCCAAAGAAAGTGGCAGGTTGCATTGTTTGGTGATCCTCATATTCACTCCTTTCTTGATCCATCCAATAGTGTAGGGATTTGGATGATCATGGGTTTCAAGCTTTAAATGGTTCACCAACTTCTGGGAGATAACATTCTCGCAGCTGCAACTATCAATCACTAGTTTGCATACCTTGCCATTCACTGTGCATTTGCTCTCAAATATTTTCTTCCGTTGTGTGTCATCGAATTGTGGTGTGGAACATAGGACACGTTGGACCACACATACCACCTCTTCACCTTCTTCTTGACAAACCTCTTGTCCGTCTACATCTTCAGATTCATATTCTTCCTCACCGCTTTCACCATCATGGATAGTCGTGTTAACAAATTTCCTTAGTGGGCAACCGCTGGATATGTGTCCCTCTTTACCACATTTATAGCACTTTGGGCCTTCATTTGCCTTACCCTTGCCTAGTTTGCTTCGGGATGGGATGTTTTGTCTTTGGTGGAGTGGTCTTTTCTTCCACTCTATTAGGTTGGCTCCTAGATGAGCCTTCGGTATGAGGATATGGAGGATATGGAGCCTTACTTGTCTTTCTCATCCTCACAAACCTCTCAGCCTTTAAGGCTAGAGCTTGTGCTTGATCAACAAACCAGATTTGTTGCATCATCAATCGATCTTGAATAGCATCATTGAGACCATTGATGTACCTTGCAACTTGTTGCTCTTCAGTTTCAGCAAGGTTGCACCTCACTTGTAGCCTTAGAAACTCCTCCGTGTAATCTGAAATAGTCCTATTTCCTTGAGCACAATTTGGAAATTGGACAAATAGGATCTGGTCATGATCAACGGGCAAAAATCTCCCTTTCAAGATGCCTTTCATTTATCGCCAAGTTCTAACACGAGGTTCTCCTCTCAGCATGCGCTCCTCTTGAACATGATGCCACCATGCACCGGCTCCTCCTTTCAGCTTGTATGCGACCAAAGGAACTCTACGATCTTCCGAAACCTCCATGACCTCAAAGAAAGTCTCCACTTCATATAACCAATCAAGGCACCCTTCAATGTCAACATTTCCATTAAAACTTGGGATCTCAGCTTTCACCTTATATGTATCTCTTGCATATGTAGGGTTGGGTGCTCTCTGATATGCGTAGAGATTTGGTTCTTCAAGGGCATCATCATATTCTTCACCTTTAGAAGCCTCAACATAAATTGGCCTTCTTGAAGCACGTTGAACAACATGTTGTCGTGGCGGTCTTGCTCCAAGATTACCTCTCCTTCTTCCTTGATGAACATCTTCCTCTTCTTTAGATGAATCTCCTTCATTGGTAGCAGGGGGACACCCTTTCTTACTCAACGAGCTGGTCAAATCTCCTATTAAGATCTTCACGCAGCTCTTTGATTTGTTGTTCAGCAGCATCCATCCTCTTCTCCTATTGCTCCATTACTTGCCGCAACTTGCTCTCGAAGAGGACATCAAGAATGATTATGGTTTAACGAGGCTCTAATACCACCTGAAGCAACACAAGGGTCGTGTAGGAGCAACTCCTCCTTGCTGCTACAGTGTGTACAACACAAGTGTTGAAGGAACAACTTCAACGTGTTGCGCTAGATATCGCTCTAAAGGCGAATGTAGGCTGATAGGGCAGCAAGAGTTCAATCCAGAACTCCTAGGGCACAAGATCGACTCCAAGATCTTAGATAAGAACAACAAGTTCTATTATAGGTAGGGGTACATAGTCTGGGTCCAAAGTAGAGGTGAGGACCTCTATTTATAGGGCTTTCGGAAGCCTTCACATACTTCTACTTATAGCTGGAATACTCTAGAAACATTATTTAAGGTTCACCCTTCTACTCATAGCTACTCACAACTAGAAGACTCTAGAAAACGGTAGGTAGGATAAAGAAAAGACAAGAAATACTAGACCACAATAGAAGTATCTAGAAGTAGCCAAACAGATTTGACATATGATTATATTTCCATGTTCCTCATCTATTGTTCCTCATCAGGAACCCTGCTGGTTTTGTTCCTTTTTGCATGTAGGAAGGCTAGGTTTTTGTAAAGGTGTTGTGGCTTCTTATTCGTTTAGTACTCTAGCTAGGTTCCAAGGAAGGGGCTCTTTGGAGCTACCTTATTTTGTTAGTTTGCTGTCCATGGGAGCATTAGATGTAGAAACATTTTTTTTTGAAGTATGCCTTCGTTGTCAAGGAGAGGTTTAGTCTTGAGGTCATATGCTAATTAGGAGTACCTCTGGAGATGCTTTGGTGCTTTGGTCTGACCCTTTTGATTGATGTAGTAGGAAGTTTTGTTTGGGATGTGGTGATTGCTACACTTGGGTTACTGTGCATATATGATCACAAAAATCACTCATGTTAGAAAAGTATCATTCAAGTTCCTTCTATGCCAAAGTATCGAGCTAGGTTTTCATATTGTAATGTGTGATATGAACCTATGAGATTTGTGTAGGGACTCTGTGTTGGAGGAGCTCCAGGTGGAAACTCCAGCCCTGGTGTGTAAAGTCAACCCCAATATCAGCTCTCCTGCTCATTCACTGATTAAAATGTATGGTGGGAATTTGGTTAAGATTTGGCATTGGACTGAATCCATATTGTGATATCTATTTTCCAAGTGCTGCTATGCTCGATGTCGAGTATAGCAGGCGCATGATTGAGCTCCGGGGAGGCCTGCACACGCACTTGCTGGATGATGACCTCAGGGTGATGAGGACATGACTACCTTGGATATGACCAAAAATATTGCATATATGCATATTTGTCAGGTGATTTCTAGTGCAAACTATTCAATAATCTATTTATGTTATCCAGAACAAAAATACTTCACACACTTTTGTGTTTTGTCTAATTGCAGGTGTATGGGACATTTGTACAATCCACATATGAAGATAAGGAAGAAAGAGATGTTTATTTGCTGTCCAAAAAGTTCTCTCACGTCACTTTTGGCCCAAGAGAAGATAGAGTCCAAGTCTCTCACGTTCTGGATTCAGATTCGGACTGCACAGACATACCTGACTCAAAATGCACACAAGTTTTTCATACGGACTCCGGATTGGGTGATTCTTTTTTTGTTGGAAACTAGATTTCGTGCACTTTCCAACCCAATTGGAATCACCTTCAAATTCGTCCGGAGCGTTGAGTTGTGGACGAAACAATCTGATGCTGCAGCAGAATCCGAGTCAAACTACAAGTCCAAAGGTGTTACATCACCTCCACTTGGGCCCATTGGCCTTGTACGACCTAGATTTAGTTTTAGGCTGCCTTGGGACGTCCTCCCACCTCCTTGGCCGCCACCCCTTGCTCCTATATAAGTAGATCCATCTAGTAGCTTTTCCTTGGGATTTGTTTAGTTAAAAGTTAGCCATTGCAACTTCGTGTACTTTGTTTGTGTCCAACGACCAGACCAAGACCGTTTACGGATCCCCACCTTTATCAATACTTCATCTATATTTGCAATATTCAGATTGCTTTATCATATTCTTGCTTGTTCTTCGATTGCTTGCAGGAATAGACCTTCGTGGCCAGGTTGATTGTGCTCTGGCGTGGTCAATAACCTCTCGGAGTTGGTTTAGCGATTGCTAAGGCGCAACGTCGTGCACGTTTGTAGTCGAATCGTTAAAGTCGACTGCCACCAAAGCGATATCCATCATCTCATCGAAAGACGGGACACCTTTGCCTCTATCAAGTGGTACCACTTGATAGAGG
>NC_041393.1:182143681-182159251 GCF_002162155.2 Triticum dicoccoides | reverse complement strand
GGGGGGAATTTCGTGGCCCTTGGTGGAGGGGTCCGAAATCAACCCTATCTCTTGTTTCCCCACACATACGGACTCTAAAAATAGCCTATACTTATGTATTTCGAAATTACATGGGCCTGGCCCAATAATAAGGTGACTCAGCACCTAAAATAGCCTCGGGACGAAATTTATGAAGTGGCATCTTGTATATTTCGTCCAAGGCTTCATGCACCCATTATGGTGGCTTCAAAGTCCTGAAATCATCACTTGTAACTCCGTTCTTGTTCCCCTTGCGCATGCCATCATCTCCATGCTTGTTCTTGCTCCAATGTTCATCCTTCTCCAAGCTAGGCCCTTCATTTGTAAGCAAAACAAATGTATCCAATTTAGGCAACATCATATTCTCATGAACATTAGAATCATTACCAAGAAACGAAAGTACCTGGTAATTTAGTTGGCGTGCACGAGCTCTAGTAATTGGTCCAGTATGTATAGCAGCAGGGGCTGTGGGTGTAACAATTGTATTGATGTCCTCATCACAGGGCCATCATCGACGATACCTTCTTGATGCGTTTATAGGCAGTACTTGTGCTATAAGAACACCTGGAGCATCTATTATGTCATAGATCCCCAACCACAAATTGTTGTTGTTGATGGTGGCGCACGATGTCTTTCAGAAAAAGAAGAAACTTCTCAGAATTCAAGGTTCATTCTTGCTTGAGATATTTGTTTCCCTCTGGATGACATGTTTCTCAGAATTCAAGTTAGCTGCTACTTTGTAAAGTTCCTTGCCCACTTTTACATTTACACCTTCGGGAGGCATAGTCAAATGGTAGCATAAGAGAAACTAATTACATTTATTCACACAGTATGATTTGGACTTTTCACCTTTAGCATGCTAACAGTATTTTTAGGCCATTAACTAATTTTGTGTTAACCTTCATCTATAAGTTCGTTCCGAGAGTAAATTGATAGAACTCTTCAACCATTCTTGTGTCACTGTACAAATCAGCTACTGTTCAGAGAAAATGCATTTGCGGCAGTGTTCTATATGCGAGCTTTAGATTTAGACATTTAGCACTTCACCCTTAAATTGATACTTTTAAGTTTTGCTATTCATCTCAAAGAATATAGTAGCCTGTGATATGGGATGTGGTTTGTATTTTGAACCAGTAATAGAAGTCTGAACATGTACATACTATGGGTCTTATTGTCTCTGCAGGAGGAAATATGAACTGTCCTGCACCTATGTTTTCTTGCTGAGAGAAGCTACACTGGTAAACTGCTATATAGTGCTATGCTTGTATGGAAAATGCTTTCTAGATGACATGTAAATTATCGCTAGACTCATGGGGATTCGACAGTTCCTGCTATGAGGAAACATGCAATTTTTCTTTGATCTCAATATAACTTAAGTAGTCTTTTATATGACGCTCCAGTAGCTGGAGTGGTGTGACCTATCCATTTTTGTGATATGGGTACTTGTGCTGCCAACATGTTAGACTACTTGAGCCATTATGTTCACTTGAAAAGAATATTACTAAAAGAAACAAGTGGTTTGGTGTCCTCGTCTTAGCCTGCCTTATTTCTATACATGTAGACGCTTTCAGAATTTATCTATACACTAGCTTCAGAGTATGGTACAATATGATCATGCTTATATATTAATCTAAACCACCAACTTGATTTCTTTTAACTTCCAAATTTTGGCCTACAATTGATTTAATCATAATTTGCCAATTTTCATTCTTAATTAGCTTGTGTAATTGCTGAACAGATAAACCGGGAAGCTTACTGTTTGTGTATTTACTGAAACTAAAAGTTTTGGAGCCAAAATTGACCGCAGTAATAGACTAGTTCCGTGTTTCTATAGGGACCATCATCCAGTAACCATTTTTCTTGTCATATTAAATTAATAAGAGAACTGAAACTGATGTATCGCAGAATTTTTCTAATGTTATGGCATTCGATTTTATGAATGCCGAGTACTCTTGTTCTAGGTGGTTTTTACGTGATGGGATCTTGAGTTTTAGAGTTCTACACAACCTTCGCATAAAAAATGAATTTCACACAAGCATGACACCGTGTTTGCCATACCATGTTGTGGTTGAGCGTTATTTACTAATATCTATCCAAAATCATGATATTAAATTTGTACGCTAATTTATGTAAATCCTATTCGTAAAAGTTGGATGAACCGAGAATAATAGAAAAAAATGCACATATATCGTGGATTTTAAATCTGATTAGCACATATGCCAGTACTTTATATTAGCTCCATTTGGATCATACACTCACAGTTCAGTTTGGGTTCATACAGTGTGTATTCTCCAATTACTCTTGATGCCTGATGTGATTAAAAATGGATATTTTATTCCTATTGATTTACAGGTTATGCTGATGAAACTTTAGTCATCAAGGGTGTATCATATCTTGGCAACTTAGTGTTGTAACTGAATGTTCTTTTGCGTTCAAGCTAAAAAATGTTCATCTGCATTTATTTATCGTTAGTTCAGTATGAAGGAGCAAAGACCTACGTAATTGATATTCTTTAGTATCCACGTGAATTAATTTTGACCTTGGTTTGTATGCTGAAAGCTATTGAAATTTATCCATTATTGTCTATTGTTGTGTTGTGTGAGTCAATTCTTTCCCGTTGACTGATTTTGATCTTGAGGCTTATCTATTATTTCAGGGCAACTCCCTTGGGCTTGTAGTGAGCATGCCTTATGTTCACGCACCTAATGGAGTATGATTTTCCTAGATGTTCCAGTCATAACAAATTGCATGAAGGTGGTGTCTGGTGAGTCATCTGGCCTCGACCACAGAGCCTTTCTTTCCTTGATTCCTTATCTATTATTTGGTCTATAAATTATTGGGTACTGTCTGTTTAGCTTGGGAGTTGAGTCAGATAAGGAGTTCACCTTGAGTGCATCAGAATTGAATCTATATATGTTTGCATAGATAGATAATTTAATAAGTAAATAGCACTCTGGGTTTCAAAGCGTGTGTTTCATGGACATTGGCTTTGTTTAAGAGAGATAACTTTAATCGACAACTCTAAATTCATTTCAGCCACCCATGATTCTGATATATGGAAACAAACAGTGATTCCTTCTTTTTGTTCTGAGCTGAGACGCTGCTGCATGGAAACAAACAGTGTTTCTTTCTAGGTCATGTTTCTAGCTAGCGTCCTTGATTTCCTGTGAACCACTGTCCCTGGGACCAGTCGTGGTCGTTCATTTGCTTTGAACTCTCCAGCCAGTTCTGGTTCTCTCCGATCAGCTGCATCTGGAAAAAGGTCTCATATATCTTCACCGGTGCCTTTTCGTGTATTTGCCTCCCTCGCATTGCCCTTCTTATTTTGCTGCTGTGTAGAGCTGAATGCAACTTCTCACTTCTAACAGTCTGCTATCTTTGCATGCTCTCTATGGTTTCTTAGGGGCATGACAGCTCTATCAAATTTACAGTTGCTTATGTATGTAGTTAAATTACTGACTCAATACAAAGATATACTGATTTTGACCCAAAAGAAGCCATGGATGTTGCAATTTGTTTGATTCCCACTTGTGTTACTGTTAAGCATGGTTTCTTTTCTGATTTTGGACCACTTGCGTTACTGTTAAGCATGGTTTCTTTTCTGATTTTGCCCCAGGAAGAGCTCTAGGGCATGCTGATACGATATATTGCTGAAACCTCAAATAGGTCATGGAAAACTTTACTTTTTACTCAAATATGGATGTTGTTGACATGGGAGTAGTTAGTACAGCATATAATACAGTATACTTGCAGTATTTTGTGTTAAATTGTTACCAGCTAGATTATTTGGGAGCACCAAATCATGATTTTATTTCACACAAGCATGAAACCTGTTGTCTGATGCTAATTTTGTTTTGGCACTAGCAAAATATTGCAACTTCTGTAAATTCGACAGGGTCATAAGTTTGGGAGCTTTTGCTTTTTGCCTTTGTTAGTAATGCAGAAAATTCTTGCTCCCCGGGAGGTGATTATTGTCAATTGTGCTTGTATTTTGGCTATGACAAGAGTTTTCCCTGCCTTTGAAGACTGCTAAGCTATCAACCAACAAAGAGGTTGCCCCTTCTCTTGCTAATGAAATATGTAGTTACCAGAAGTTTTATTATTACCAGAAGAGGGTTATATTTTTATGGGAGGTTGCATGTGTAATGGTTTGGTATTTCTAAAGGGGTACATTTCTATGTAGGTACTAAGATGAGCCTGAAGAGGATGCTAGCCAGCGGTCCACCTCTCTTGTCGTCAAGGTCACCGCTTTTCTCTGGGGGGTTACCCTGGCACACCTCCGTCCCAGTTGTGGTTGCCTGGAGCTCATCCTTGATTTGCCCCTTTTCCCTTGCAGATTGGTTCGACGCAGGTGCCCGTGCTTGTGGTCGATTTGTCCTGCTGTGTCGGCCATCATTTTGCAGGTTGATCCCTTTTATTCTTTTCTCAGTTGCTCTATCCATTTGCTTGCTTGTGGTCTTGTTGGTAGAGACCTGACATCAAAGAGTATATTACCGTCTGCTTGTATTTTTGTTCTTTCTTGGCCGGGTCGACTAGGAGATGGAGTCATGTTTTTTTGTCACTTATATGGATTGGCCTGTTTTTCTTTTTGTGCATTTTTGCTATGCCCTACAAGTGAGTTGTTGATTTGCCTGTTGTAGCTGCTCACATCATGTGGGGGAGATTTTCAGGTCTAGCTGGTTTCAAAGAAGAGGTCCTTCTTTGTCTTTGTTGCTTTGCTGGTAGGTCTAGCTGGGCTCCAAAAAAGAGTTCCTTCTTTGCCTTTGTTGCTTTCCTGGTGTCGTGGATTTGTCACGGCAGATGTCCTAGTGTGAGGACTTAGTCGTATGCATCTATGTGGTAGCTTGAGAGGGGTTGACCGGGATGAGAGACGCGAGACGGATCAACACACAAGACAAGGATTTAGGCAGCTTTGGGCCCCGGGAAACATCATCTGGTAATAGCCCTACATGTTGTTTGTGGTTAGGTCTCATTATGCTCATGAAGGAATCACCGCATAAACCGGCTCTCCCAATTGTGTCTAACCTTAGAGATTACCTCTCCCTACCCCTTTGTTGGGGTGCCCTGCCCCTCCTTATATAAGTTGGAGGGGCGGGTTACATATGGAGTCCTAGTCGGATTAAGACTTAAAACTATTCTGACTTCTTGTCACGGGCTTCTCTCCATGGGCTTCTTATAACGTCTTGGGCTTCTTCACGTCTCGGGCTTATTAACCCCAAGAGACTCTGTCTGCCTGGTTATAACTGTCTGCTAGGTCGTAACCATCTACCAGCATACCACTGTGTGCCAGCTTACAACTGTCTGCCGGTTTACCACTGTCTGCCTACCACTGTCTGCCGGCTCACCACTGTCCGCCGGCTCACCAATGGGTCACCAGGCTCGGGCGGGTCAACAGTGAGTCGTCAGTCCTCAGACGGTTTACCAATGAAATACCAAGCCCCAGCCGGGTCATAACTCCGGCCGGGTCATACCGCGGGGTATATCCCCGACATTAGCCCCCAGTTTAATTTGGGTTTATCCATGTTAAACTGATCCTGTAAAACAAACACAAGAACGAATTTGACAGATTGTGCTCCGGGTTAAGAATTATTGTAAGCCGGCGCTTGATCATCCTTAAGTCCTTGTAATTTTCTTCTTCTAGAAAATCCGGGTCAATAGGCCAGCTTCATAACCAATCTGCTGATATTGGTTTCTCCCCAAAAAATATTGTGAATAATAATTCATTTGATTCAAATCCCAATGCTTAACAAAAATATTGGTCTTGAAATACTCATCTGATTTTCAGCCGGCTTAAAGATGTAGAACTTGCCCATTTATCATTGCCAAAATATCCAGTTTGTAAATATTGATAGCACCGGGTCATAATTGTTGCTAACATCAAGCTTGAAAATGTACCTCCATTGTATGCATATCACTTGTAGCCCCCAAGTCTTAAGAAGGGAGCGTAGTGATATGTCTCCAACGTATCTATAAATTTTGATTGTTCCATGCTATTATATTAGCCGTTCTGGATGTTTATGGGCTTTACTTTACAGTTTTATATCATTTTTGGGACTAACCTACTAACCGGAGGCCCAGCCCGAATTACTGTTTTTTGCATATTTCAGTGTTTTGAAGAAAAGGAATATCAAACGGAGTCCAAACGGAATGAACCTTCGGGAGCAATCTTTTTGGAACAAACACAATCCACGGGACTTGGAGTGGACATCAAGCAACATAGGTGACATCGATGAGGGTGCCCGGCGCGCCCCCTGGGGGTGGGCGCGCCCCCCACCCTCATTGGCCCCTAGAGCATCCACCGACCTACTTCTTCCTCCTATATATACCCACGTACCCCAAAAACATCCAGGTGCACCACGAAAAACTATTTCCACCGCCACAACCTTTTGTATCCGTGAGATCCCATCTTGGAGCCTTCACCGGCGCTCCGCCGCAGGGGGAATTGACCACGGAGGGCCTCTACCTCATCTCCAAGGCCTCTCCAATGAGTTGTGAGTAGTTGACCACAGACCTTCGGGTCCATAGTTATTAGCTAGATGGCTTCTTCTCTCTGTCTTTGAATCTCAATACAAAGTTCTCCTCGATCTTCTTGGAGATCTATTCGATGTAACTCTTTTTGCGGTGTGTTTGTCGAGATCCGATGAATTGTGGATTTATGATCAAGTTTATCTATGAGAAATATTTGAATCTCCTCTGAATTCTTTTATGTGTGATTAAGTTATCTTTGCAAGTCTCTTTGAATTATCGTTTCGATCTACTTGTCACGGACGTGATGCCTATATACATGATCATGCCTAGATAATCTCACAACTATGCGCTTTTCTATCAATTGCTCGACAGTAATTTGTTCACCAACCGTAATACTTATGCTATCTTGAGAGAAGATACTAGTGAAACCTATGGCCCCCGGGTCTATCTTTTATCATATAAGTTTTCCATCTACTTTTATTTGCATCTTTTACTTTCCAGTCTATATCATAAAAATACCAAAAATATTTATCTTATCATATTATCTCTATCAGATCTCACTTTCGCAAGTGGCCGTGAAGGGATTGACAACTCCTTTATTGCGTTGGTTGCGAGGTTCTTGTTTGTTTGTGTAGGTGCATGAGACTTTTGAGGAGCCTCCTATTGAATTGATACCTTGGTTCTCAAAAACTGAGGGAAATACTTACGCTACTGTGTTGCATCACCCTTTCCTCTTCAAGGAAAACCAACGCAAGCTCAAGACGTAGCAAGAAGGATTTCTGGCGCCGTTGCCGGGGAGGTCTTCACTCAAGTCAAGACATACCAAGTACCCATCACAAACTCATCTCCCTCGCATTACATTATTTTCCATTTGCCTCTCGTTTTCCTCTCCCCCACTTCACGCTTGCCATTTTATTCGCCCTCTCTTTCCCAATCTCTTTTCTCTCTCGCTTGTCTTTCTGTGTGCTCGTGTGTTAGATCGTTTATTTTGTCCTTATGGCTAGTTCTCTATCCAGTCCTTTGTCCCCCGAGTTTGAAGTTCTTCACTTCAAGCAAAGGCAAGGAGAAAATTTTAAAGATGCTTGGTATAGAATGATGGAATCTTATCGTAACTGCACTTTAGAGGTTAATTTTAGAATTGTTCTTCGCAATTTTTATGTTGGGCTAAATATATCCCATAGACAACTCTTGGATTGCATTGCCAAGGGAAATTTTATCGAGTTCGATCCCAGTATTGCGCATGAAGTTATAGAAGGAATAGTGGGAACACTACCTCAAAAAGGGGGATCACATCATACCCCGGAGGAGACACGAGTCTTTGAAAAAATTTGCGAAGTGATAAAAATTGTGCAAAAGTCTCTTGAACCTCTTAAGAGTGTTAGCGGAAATCTCCACTGTATGAATATGCTAATTACCCTTTGTAATAAGCGGTTGGATTCTTTAGATCTAAAAATTTCTGAGTACGAGGGGAAACATAAAGAACCTCCCGAATTCGAGCAAGACTCCGCTAAAAAATTAAAAGCCAAAGATGGCACTACTTAGATCTATCCTCGCTTTTATGCCTAGCTAGGGGCGTTAAACGATAGCGCTAGTTGGGAGGCAACCCAATTCTATTTTTGTTCCTTTTTTTTGCTTCTGTTTAGTAATAAATATTTCATCTAGCTCCTGTTTAGATGTGTTTTCATGTTTTAATTAGTGTTTGTGCCAAGTAGAACCTATAGGATAACCGACGGTGATAGTTAATTTGATTCTGCTGAAAAACAGAAACTTTTGTGCACACGAAAATAATTTTAGTAATTCACAGAAACGTGCTTCTGTGTTGATTATTTTTGCTGTAGATCAATAGAAAAATTTCCCAGGACTTCCTATTTTGGTAGGATTTTTAGAGTTCCAGAAGTATTCGAAAGTTACAGATTGCTACAGATTGTTCTGTTTTTGACAGATTATGTTTTTCGTGTGTTGTTTGCTTATTTTGATGCATCTATGGCTAGTATCAAGGGGTATGAACCATAGAGAAGTTGGATACAGTAGGTTTAACACCAATATAAATAAAGAATGAGTTCATTACAGTACCTTATGTGGTGGTGTTTCTTTCTTGCACGAACGAAGCTTATGAGATTTCCTGTTGAGTTTTGTGTTGTGAAGTTTTCAAGTTTTTGGTAAAGATTTGATGAACTATGGAATAAGGAGTGGCAAGATCCTAAGCTTGGGGATGCCCATGGCACCCCAAGATATTCAAGGATAACCAAAAGCCTAAGCTTGGGGATGCCCCGGAAGGCATCCCCTCTTTCGTCTGTCTATCGGTAACTTTACTTGGAGCTATATTTTTATTCGCCACATGATATGTGTTTTGCTTGGAGCGTCTTGTACTATATTAGCCTTTGCTTTTTAGATTACCACAATCATCCTTTCTGAACACACCTTTTGGGAGAACCCACATGATTTGGAATTTATTAGAATACTCTATGTGCTTCACTTATATCTTTTGAGCTAGATAGTTTTGCTCTAGTGCTTCACTTATATCTTTTAGAGCACGGCGGTGGTTTAATTTTGTAGAAATTGTTGACCTCTCATGCTTCACTTATATTATTTTGGGAGTCTTTTAGAACAACATGGTATTTCCTATGGTTATAAAATTGGTCATAGAATGATGGGCATCCAAGTTGGGTATAATAAAAACTATCATAGGAAATGAATTGGATGCTATGATCAACTTGATACTTGATAATTGTTTTGAGATATGGAGGTGGTGATATTAGAGTCATGCTAGTGGGTAATTGTGAATTTAAAAAATGCTTGTGTTGAAGTTGGCAAGTCCCGTAGCATGCACGTATGGTAACCGTTGTGTAACAAATCTGAGACATGAGGTGTTCTTAGATTGTCATCTTTATGAGTGGCGGTCAGGTACGAGCGATGGTCTTTTCCTACCAATCTACCCCCCTAGGAGCATGCGCGTAGTGCTTGGTTTTTCATGACTTGTAGATTTTTGCAATAATTATATGAGTTCTTTATGACTAATGTTGAGTCCATGGATTATACGCACTCTTACCCTTCCATTATTGCTAGCCTCTTCGGTACTGTGCATTGCCCTTTCTCACCTTGAGAGTTGGTGCAAACTTCACCGATGCATCCAAACCCCGTGATACGGTACACTCTATCACACATAAACCTCCTTATATCTTCCTCAAAACAGCCACCATACCTACCTATTATCACTACAAAAAAAAAGACACATCCGTGACATTTTGGGCCGAACAAAATTTTTCTGTCATACTTATGACACTTCTATGACGATAATTGTGACAAAACCCGATATCATCATAGATGTGGTGGGGTCCTACTTCTATGACAAAAAATCATGACAGAAAATGGGCTTTTCGTCCTAGGCGGGCCGGAGACGCAGCTACATGACATTCTTTGGGCCGTCCATGATAGAAAAAACTGTGGTAGAAGCAAGGGCGAGGAAAATATCGGGGTATTCCTGGTTACGGTGGTGGTCGGGTCCGAGCGATGCGTGTTTCTCTCGTACACGTACATGCGTGTGTGCGAGGCGTTGGGCTCTAATTGAACCTGAGCGAGGTGTTGGGCTCTAACTGAACCCGAGCAATTGCACTGCAGGCTACGCGTTACTGAACCTGAGCGATCGATCAATGACTGTTAACTGAACCCGATCGAGCGATTCCTTCGCTACTACTGCCAACTGAAGCCGATCGATGCTGCCTCTGGATGAACAGTGAGCGTTGGGGGGATTGGATGAACAGTTAGCGGTGGGGGTGGATGAACAGGACCCAGTGGCGTTGCCTCTGGATGAACAGGACCCCGATCGATCGAGCCGGTTGGGGCTGGATGAACAGGACCCCGTGGAGGGCTGGATGAACAGGACGACCCTGTGGAGGGCTGGATGAACACTAGAAGGTGGAGGGGTGGATGAACAGTAGCCCGTGGAGGGGTGGTTGAACAGGAGCCCGTGGAGAGGGGTGGTTGAACAGTAGCCGGTGGAGTAGCGTGCAGTGGAGGCTGGATGAACAGGAGCCCGTGGATGAACAGTCGCAGGTGGAGGCTGGAGGAGGTCGACGGTGGATGAACAGTAGCCCGTGGAGGCTGGAGGAGGTCGACGGTGGGTGAATAGTAGCCCGTGGAGCCTGGAGGAGGTCGACGGTGGAGATGAACAGTATCTCGTGGAGTCCCGTTTTGCGGTATGCCACACCCCTCCCAATGAACAGGACCCCTATTTCGACCGTAGCACTCCAACACAAGTCTGTTTCGTCCGTTTTGCGGTACGTCACACCCCTCCCGATCAACAAGACCCCGTTTCGACCGTAGGAGGTCCAACACAAGTCCGTTTCCTCCATTTTGCGGTACGCCAGACCCCTCCCGATGAACAGGATCCTGTTTCGAACGTGGCCGGTCGAACACAAGGTCGTTTCCTTCGTTCTGCGATATGCCAGGCCTTGTTTCCATCGCCTGTTCCGTCCAAGCCCTCCCGATGAACACGACGACGCATTCCGTTCCGACCCAGCCGGTTGGCTCCCCATGAACACGATGACGACGCTGTTTCTCCGTTTCGACCTAGCCATGTACATGAGCCCTGGCCGTACGTATGCACGAGTAGGCGTTCGAGACCCCGCTCGTATATACGTACGTGGCCGTATTTTCTTTCTTGCACCCTCGCCGTTGTATGTACGTGTACATGCTACGTGCGTGCCTCTACTACGACACGTGTGCGCCTCTACTACGACATGTGCACGCATCTACATCGACCAGTATGTATGTACACGTTCGCGACCAGAATGACAACACTACGTATGCTTCGACCAGGTGGGTCCCTACTGTCAGGCACTTCCTTGCGTGCGAAGATGTAGCTGGTGGGTCCCAACAGTCAAGGGGGCGAATCATTTTCTTTGCCCGGACGCACTTCCTTGCATGCGAAGGTGTAGCTAGTGGGTCCTAGCAGTCAGGGGGGAAACGTTTTTTTTCACGAAATACGGTGGCCCGTCTGGTGGGTCCCTGCTGTCAGGTGGAGGAATAATTATTTTGCGCATAATAAGGAGGCACTTCCTTGCGGCCGCTGTGGACCCAACTGTCAGCCTCTCCACGTACAGTACTCTTCCGTTGGAAGTCGGTCGATGACCACATTGACCACGCCGCGCCGAGAGCACCACGGCGGTGGATGACGACGAGGCCTAGGAAGGGGACGACATGGAGTCGAGGAAGACGCAGCAGTGGATGCCCACGCGAAGAGGAGTACAGGGTTCACTGGTTCGTCTGCAATATGCGGCTGCCGTCGCTGCAGAATAACAAGGGGTGTGGGTGAGTAGAGGGATGGACTGGTCAGCGGTGGGAGTAGTAGGGGGCGGTGAGGCCTCCGCGGCATCATAGCCGGCCATGGGAGGCAGGAGCATGCGGCACGACCGGTGTTGCTTTGGGCGGCTGGAGCACGAAGACCAGAGGTTGAGGAAGCACTACGGCTGTTGGATGGACATCGTACGGTCACTAGAGCTAGAATCGTTCATATTGACTAAGTTGATAAAGCCCTCCATCCCTGTCAACTTAGTAGGCCCACAAGTCAGCCTCCCACGAAGGTGAGTCCCAGCTAGCAGGGGGAGTATTCATTTTTTTGTGCGTAATAAGGAGGCACTTCTGGTGGGTCCAAGCTGACAGCGGGGGGAACGTTTTTTTCATGAAATATAGAGGCCCTTCCGATGGGTCCCGGCTATCAGGTGGAGGAATCATTATTTTGCGCGTAATAAGGAGACATTTCCCTGTGTGCGCCCCTACTGTCAGCCTCTTCCGATGGCTGTTGTTTGTTGACCATGTTGACCTCGCCGCGCTGAGAGCATAAACGCGATGGACGAGGGCGAGGCCCAGGAAGAGAACCACCCGGAGCCTGCGAAGCCACCGCAGCGGATGCCCATGCTGAAGGGAGTACGAGCGCTGACTGGTCGGCTGTGGGGTGAGGCTGACATTGCCGGAAAATAACAGGATGTGTGGGTGGTTAGAGGGATGGCCTGGCGGCAGCACAGCCAGCCACGGGAGGAGGGAGCAGGCAGTCCCGCCGGCGCTGGTTTGGGCGGCTGGAGCAGGAAGATCGGAGATTGAAGAAGCACGGCGGCCGTTGGATGGACATCCAACAATCACTGTTGTGTGTTGACTAAGTTGACAAAGCCTTGCGTACGCGTCAAAAAAAATTTAGGACAACGTCATCGTCAACCTAGTAGGCCCAGAAGTCAGCCTCCAAATATGTGGAAAATAGCATACAACCCATTAGCTATTATTTTCAATAATTTACAGCCCATTTGCTAATTCTTAAGGATATTTGAAGCCCATATTCTTTTTATTAGCATTACAGGCCATATATTCTGGGCACTGCTAAAAAATTCAACGAAATTTTGCATATTTCGATGGGGTCCGAACTCTTTTAATCATGAAATTTCGAGTCACGTTAAAAATAATTTTCAAAAAATTATATCAAAATAAAATTTAAAAACAATTCTCCGCAAAAAATGAATGAAATTTAGAATCTTAACTAGCAAGTTGCCCGTTCGTTGCATGGAACATGAAGATGCATTTGTATGAGTAGTTTATCTTGTGGGAGAAAAGATGATATTTTAATGTAATTGCCAGTTGGCTTTGGTTTTTATAAGAGTAGAGAGTAGAGAAATCCTGAAAAATGATATTTTAATGCAATTGCTAGTTGGCTTTGGTTTAAAAATTTACAACCCATTTCTTACAACTTATAGCCCATTTTCTGGGGAAGCCCATTTCTTACTACTTACACCCCTCCTCGTCTTGAAAGATTTGCAGCCCAGCAGGGCTGAGAAAAGCAAGTAGGCCTTGGTTTTGGTATACTCCAAAAAAAGAACTAGGCTAGCCAATTTCAGAAAGAAAAAATATATCAACTGGGCCTGTCATGTGCATAATAAAAGCGTAAGCGTGGGCTAAACGGGCCACAGCCCCCGCACAGCGCGCAGTTGAGCTCCGTCTCTGAAACTAAAAAACAACTGGGCGAGCTGCTGGGTCCCTGGTGTTATCCGCTCGTTGTGTAATTTTCTCGTTTATTGACTACATTGACAATGGTGTGGGACCTAGGTTTCAAACAATTAGGAGGAAGTATTTTTTTGGCTTGTAATAACGAGGCACCTGCTTGCGAAATGCAATGACCCTGATGGGTCCCTACTATCAGCCTCTCCACGTATAGTCATCTCCTGATTCCTCTTGGTTGTTGACCATGTTGACAATGCCAGACGGTAGCGGGCACAGCGAGCGAACCAAGGTGGAGAACGACGGCGAGGCCTCGGACGGGAATGAACAGCAGCCGTGGAAGATGCGGCAGTGTAGTGGTAGGTGGAGGGGAGTACGAGGGCAACAACATGCAACTCAAGCATACAAATGGTACAAAACGCCCAAGGATTAATTGTTCATCAAACTTTTAGACAAAACCCAGATTGAACATGACAGTAACATCTAACCCAACCGCTCTTTTTTGCAGTCACAAACAAATGGATCGGTCTGATCCATAAAATCAACATCCTGTGCAAAAAAATTTATTTCAGGATGAGTACAACTTGTTGTAAGTAGAAGCCAAGCACTTTTGGAAGCCCATTTGTCCACCTAAAACTTCTTTTTTTGCTGTTCAACATGTCCGTCCGTGAGAAATCTCTTGCGGTAAAAATTAAGCCTCATGGACAATAGTAACCTCGCATTCAACAGAATGTGACAAAGCTTCTGTTTGCCTGGTTGGATGCATATCGTTCCATCATTATTGTCCTCAAACGTATGTCATGAGAACTGAGAAAATCCTTGTGCTTATTACGCCACTGATTGGTTATATGTTTTTCTCCATGTGGTTCTGCCTAAGTAGACATGAAGATTGAAAACAGTTAAGGTATGAAAAAAGAGTATGTCGAAAGGACGACAGCTGAACAGTTAATTCTAGTACAATATATACGGGCTTTCAATGTGCATGAAATCATCACCTCTATGTATAAATTCTCCAGAGATCGAAAGCATCGCAGCAAGCCAATAATTATGTCCAGATCAAAACTATACATTCTGATATATATGATCTTGACAGAATCCAGCAACATTGACAGGCTATCAATGGACGAACTCTTCATTGAGCATATAACATAATATTAGTACCCAAAATGTACTCCAATATGATATAAAACTTATGCGCACAAATGAAAAATGCAGCATATGATTACAAATGTGTAGATGATAATATACGGTACCTGAAAAAGTGAAGAGCCAAACACCAACTCCTTGTGATTATTAAACATGTCATGAATTACACCCAAGGTCTCCAGTTTGGGTGCAGATACGATAGTTATTTGTGAAGGTGTATAACAATTATCAAGGAGCAACCTTTCAAGTGAAGGGGCATCTTCGATGATGAGCTGCTGTCCTTTAAAACAAATTCCAGTGCTTTTAATGTGAGGCGACTTTATTTGGAGACAACTGATACCGATTTCTATTCCCAAAACAATTAGCAAGCACTCCAGGGCAGGGCAACTGGAGTAGATGATGTTGTGCATTGAGGCCTCCGACAGATAAACCACGACAAGCGAAAGTTTTTTTAGTAGTGGGAGTCGAAGCATTTGTACCAGATCGTCTGGTAGATGGCACCGGGCGAAGGTGGCGCTGTGGAGAGAGGAGGAAAATCGCGAGATGGACAACCGTAGTGTGGGCACAAATTCTTGGTGTGTTAGTGGTATGAAACTTTTGTGGTAATGGTACAATTCAAACTGCTGGAGTTTTCCGAATTCAGGGGATGTCAGCCAAGCATCCACCTTGCCAGGTACGGATAGCAGGTAGCGTGTCGGGATGTAGAGGCATTGAACAGGGCCCTGCTGGTGTGAAGAGATGATGGCTCTAAGGAGATCAAATTTAGGAAGGACAAATATCTGACGACAGTCAAGATTGAGGGGCGCGGTGCGCCATAGAGGGCGCCACCGAGTTGAGAGGACTTGTGTGCGGCAGCAATCCTTGGTGGGGAGAAGCGAGATGATCTCCTCAAGGATGATGTCCGGGAGATCGCTGATGCGGTCCACCGGAGATTCTACCAGTTCCTTAGATCCGGGT
>NC_041393.1:182131830-182143101 GCF_002162155.2 Triticum dicoccoides | reverse complement strand
AAGAGGAGCAGGCGTTTTCTGTACGAGTGAGGAAGAAGGTGAGTGGGGGTTTTCTGGATGAGTGAGGAAGATTGGGGAGCGGGGGGAATTGGGGGGGGGGGAGATGGAAGCGGGAGAGTGAGTTGTTCGTGTTTATAAGGCCTGCTGCACTAACTACTCGCTTTTTTCCAAGAACCGCTCTCTTCTTTTGTGTTGCTGCATTGGAGCTGGCGCATGGACTTGGCTGACTGGCCATGCATGCAGGATGCATGTGCTCGCCGGCCACTACATGCGCCTGGTTTGTTACTAGGCCTATTTAATAGGGTGGATATGGAGTAAATTAAGGAGATTTATTTTCTCTGTGTGCATCCACCAAATTAGTGGATGCGGTACTGGATGCAGACACTCACAGTAAACTAAGCTTCAGAAGATACGGTATGCATACTAACATTCAGAAGAGCAAAAGTTTAAGATGTCTATGCATCTCAATGATTCACCATACTATAACCAATACAAAGCTGTGAGAAGGTGTGGACATAAAGAAAATCGGTTGCACTACTTGTTTGCTCCTCCACACATGACAGGATCGTTCCGCACTGCATTCAGCAAGTCAACGTACGAATAAGCTAATTTCATCTTGCGGTGGTCATTGTACCTAGTTATGAATGTAGGAATACCTGGAGCACCATGAGGTTAGCTGACAGCAGGTAGATGCAGCCATATAAATTTTGTGCGGTGCTACCAAAATTGAGGTTTGTATCCCTTCCCGTTATGAGAATTCTTCTTGAAGTTGGTAGAATGTGACGGCTTGTTCTTTGCATCAAACTTGCCTTTCCCCTGAGATTTGTTCTTGTTGTTTTGGGGCTGGTTGGGCTGGAAGTTCTTCTCGTGTACCATGTGGGCGCTAGAAACTCCCTCAGCTACCCGAGCACGTGTGTCTTTTGCTCTCGCCTTCTCCTCAAAATCAAGAGTGCTAATGAGATCCAAAAAAGAAAACTCATGTCTCTTGTTTTTTAGAGAAGTAGCAAAATCGTTCCACGAAGGTGGAAGCTTGGCAATGATGGTCCCAGCAACAAATTTGCCCGGCAACACACACTTAAAGTACTCAAGTTCCTTAGAGAGTGACTGTATCTCATGAGTCTGCTGAACAACAGAGTGCTCATCAGTCATCTTGTAGTCACAGAATTGCTCCATGACGTACAACTCGTTGCCAGCGCCCGAGGGCCCAAACGCGACCTCGAGCGCAGCCCACATGTCTTTGCCACTGTCAAACGACATATATGAATCCACAATGGAATCATCAAGAACGCTCAGCAGGGCAGCTTTGAAGAGGGTATCCATGTTCTGAAAAGCTTCCTACTATGTAGGATTAAGATCGCCCTCAGGCTTACCCTTAGTGGCGTCATAGAAGTACATGATCTGAAACTAATATACTGCTCTTGTGTGCCACCTTTTATATTGCACCCCCTTAAAAGTAGGCGGCTTCAAAAGCGCAGCAAAACAACTCGGAGTAAATTGCCTATAATCAGGTTTTTGGATTGGATTGTTGAATATATGAGCAATTTACTATGAGATTTAATCCAAATCAGCAGTAAATAGATCATGACGACAATTGCAAACATCAAAGTAATGATGCAGACTAAACCAGGAGGACAGAATCACATACTGTACAGCGGGAGCAGAACTGATGTGGTTGATGTTGTCACTCATGTCGGTGATGAAGAGGTTACCGAGGTCGGGGAAGAAGGCTGTCGTTGAGGAAGTCATCGCTGGTAGCAGTCACAGGAGTGTGCTCGCCAAAAACCTGATCGCTCCTCTCCCGTACCGGATCACGAAAGGCGGGGTTCAGAGGACTGCTGTCCCTTCTCGCGGTGCATGCTAGAAGGAGGGCTGGAGAAGAATTGCATGGCGGCTCTAAGACCTGGAACGGTGCGAAACCATATGATACAGCGGCGGCTAGGGTAGAGCATGTCAGGCCGGTCGTGCGAGTATAATAGTAGGCCTCTGGCCCCCAAACCCCATGTCCAAGTCAATAATAGCCCCACCAAGGTTTGTCTAAAAAAACGGAGTAATTAAGGCGTCCGTTAGTCCCTTTAGTATAAATACTATATCATTAATAATGGCCCCACCTTTTGTCTCACAAATTATGTTGGAGTACAATCGGCTACACGTTTACAATCCGCTTCTCTTCTCTCTCCTCCTCTCTCTCTTTCAACTAAGCACAAGTACTATATTTAAATCCTTATAGCCTTCTTATGTCATCTAATTGTAGTACTTGCTCTAAAGTTACTCTCCACTGTGTAGTATGAAATGCCAAGCGTGCAGCGGGCGGTGCCCTCAGTCGGCGTGCCGCTTCAACGACGGAAGCAGTGAGAGGCCGCGTCGCCCTGACTTGCCATCAATGTGGAGCGGTGGGCTCAGCTGGCGCCGGGAGGGAAGAACGTGCCGGAGTGGGGAGGGTTTTTTGTTGGGCCAAGAAGGTAAGAAGCCAACTTGGGATCGGTCCGGACGGGGAAATATCATGTGCTCCCATACTCTGCATATGACACTAGTCTATGTTACTACTCCCTCCTTTCTGGTTTATAGAGATGTTTAGAGTAACATAGTAATATGTTACAGTATAAGTTACTCCCCACTATGACCAGCCTTGGCCTCTCCCAGTGCTCCACCATGTATAGCTGTTAGGCCTGCCACATAGGCATAAAATATGATGTGGCACCAATAAACTAAGCACCTATGCATTGAAGACTTGAGTTACTAAGCCATTTAATGCACTTAGCACCTCATCTAAGCACATCTAAGCACTTACTAGCACCCCCTTGACCGTGGACCTTGACAGTGTACGTCACCTTGTGTCTCGTAATTTTCCTCGTCATCATCTGAGTCCTAGAAGATCTCACCCACATCATCATTTGCATGCAGCCGCCTTGATAGACAACGTGCGCAGAAGGAGTAGAAGCGACTGGGGGTGCACCACGTCATGGGCACTCCGTACGTGCTCGTGTGCATGCAGCGTGCGTGTTTTTCCATCGGTGCTAGCTCTAAGGCCGAGGCTGCGGTCGTCTTCATCTCCGACTAGTCGTTGAGCAACGACGTCAAAGAGGTGCTGCAAGAGATGCGTAGGCGCTGTTGCGTGTGAGATTCGCCGTAGCACGACGAACTGGACGTTGCCGCAGATGGCGCGCGCCTCCATGCATCCGAGTGTGTGCGCATGCATGTGTTATTCACGTGCATTCTACGGCCGAGCGTGTGTGCATGCACGTGTTGTGTATGTGTGTTGTGTGCTCCATGCTGTGCGCGTATGTGCATGAGTTGGATCGGATGGAGTTAGTGCGTTGTCTTGTGTACATGCTTGGTTGCATGTGTCCTGTACATGCGTGGCTTGTTGCGTGGTTATCAATATAAACTACTCCCTCCGTTCCTAAATATAAGTCTTTCTAACCATTCCAAATAGACTACAACATACGGATGTATGTAGACATATTTTAGAGTGTAGATTCACTCATTTTGTTTCGTATGTAGTCCCTTATTGAAATCTCTAAAAAGACTTATATTTGGGAATGGAGGGAGTATAAAACATATTCAACTTAGCATCCTGATGTACCGTTTCTAGTGGTTAGCGAAGAGTTCATGTTCTTTTATTTGTTTATAGGTGGGCCAGCAGCAAAAAACAGGGGAAAACGTGCAAGGTTCCTTGCAGACGCTCCACCGCGAGGTTCCTTGATCCTTCTTGGTCGTCGGGAATCTATGCTCTTCAACTCTTTTCTTTTACATGAGCTTTGTTCATCCATTTCCCAACACGCGAGACATCTAGCATCAAGGTGCATGTGTCATGCAAGAAAATGGAGATAATCAGATAAGCAGTGCGTAAGTGAGTCGTCCACTTCGATGGCACCTACGCAATATTTTTTCTCCTCGATGGCACGTGAATAGTGCACGTACTCAACGACGGAGCACGGGATGGTAGCAATGACATGGTCAGCCCTTTTTTGGAGAGAGTACGTACTAAATAACTTTGATGTGTCCCATCAACTCGCAGAACGACGAGAAGCTTGATTACGCCTTCTCCCTCACCGACGCGTGCGCGATGGCTCGCAACACGAGGAGGACGTGCAACAGTTCATTTGGTGTCAGATTGCCAGAAGTACTACTGTAGAACCATCAACTTCCGGAAGAGGCGAAGAGCCAAGCGCAATGTCACCTACTAACCTTAGGCTAGGCGTAGTGGGAGTAACATAAGTAGGGGTACCTCCTTGATACGTCTCCAACGTATCTATAATTTTTTATTGTTCCATGCTATTATATTACCTGTTTTGGATGCTTATGGGCTTTATTTTACACATTTATATCATTTTTGGGACTAACCTACTAACCGGAGGCCCAGCCTGTATTGCTGTTTTTTTGCCTATTTCAGTGTTTTGAAGAAAAGGAATATCAAACGGAGTCCAAACGGAATGAAACCTTCGGGAGCGTGATTTTTGGAATGAACGTGATCCACAGGACTTGGAGTGCAAGTCAAGAAGCAGCCGAGGCCTCCACGAGATAGGAGGGCACGCCCCCTGTCTCGTGGGCCCCTCGGGCGTCCACCGACGTACTTCTTCCTCCTATATAAGCCTACATACCCCAAAAACATCCAAGAGGCACCCGAAACACAATTTCCACCACCGTAACCTTCTGTATCCGCGAGATCCCATCTTGGAGCCGTCGCTGGCGTTCTGCCGGAGGGGGAATCCACCACGGAGGGCTTCTACATCAACATCCTTGCCCCTCCGATGAGTTGTGAGTAGTTTACCACAGACCTTCGGGTCCATAGTTATTAGCTAGATGTCTTCTTCTCTCTTTTTGGATCTCAATACAATGTTCTCCCCCTCTCTTGTGGAGATCTATTCGATGTAATCTCTTTTTGCGGTGTGTTTGCCGAGATCCGATGAACTGTGGGTTTATGATCAGATTTATCTATGGATAATAATTGAATCTTCTCTGAATTCTTTTATATGATTGAGTTATCTTTGCAAGTCTCTTCGAATTATCGGTTTGGTTTGGTCTACTAGATTGATCTTTCTTGCCATGGGAGAAGTGCTTAGCTTTGGGTTCAATCTTGCGGTGTTCTTACCCAGTGACAGAAAGGGTTGCAAGACACGTATTGTATTGTTGCCATCGAGGATAAAAAGATGGGGTTTATATCATATTGCTTGAGTTTATCCCTCTACATCATGTCACCTTGCTTAATGCGTTACTCTGTTCTTATGAACTTAATACTCTAGATGCATGCTGGATAGCGGTCGATGTGTGGAGTAATAGTAGTAGATGCAGGCAGGAGTCGGTCTACTTGTTATGGACGTGATGCCTATATACATGATCATGCCTAGATAACGTCATAATTATTCGCTTTTCTATCAATTGCTCCAAAGTAATTTGTTCACCCACCGTAATACTTATGCTCTCGAGAGAAGCCTCTAGTGAAACCTATGGCCCCAGGGTCTATCTCTTATCATATTTGCTTCCAATCTACTTTTATTTTCATCTTTACTTTATGCACCTATATTATAAAATACCAAAAATATATTTATCTTATCATACTATCTCTATCAGATCTCACTTTCGCAAGTGGCCATGAAGGGATTGACAACCCCTTTGTCGCATTGGTTGCGAGTTCTTTGTTTGTTTGTGTAGGTTCATGGGGCTTGTTGAGAAGCCTCCTACTAGATTGATACCTTGGTTCTCAAAAACGGAGGGAAATACTTATGCTACTATTGCTGCATCACCCTCTCCTCTTCGAGGAAAACCAACGCAAGCTCAAGACGTAGCACTCCTTTTTTTATTCTAGAAACAACCACACGCGAATATTGAGGTGTTGGTTACGTAGAACAAATTTCCTGGAGTCTGTGCTTATCCCTCCTCTATCTCTCTTCTCAGCCAGCCAGCGGACGCGCGGAGCCCATCGTCTGTTTGCTCACATGCGGTCCCACATGTAAGTGAAAACGCAAGAGGACACAGTAAACCTGCACATCTTTCAGCTCGACGTGTTGGTGATGAAAAACAAATCCAATAAAGATCTTCGGTGGCCGCTTTTGGAGTTACTCAAGAGTAGTAAGATTCTATTTACAGTTTAACCCAAGATGCACATCACGTGGCTTCAACTACCACTCTATTTTCTTGCATGACACGACCTGGAGGCTGGATGTCCCACGTGTCGGCAAAAGGAGGAAGAACCCAACCAAATCTTTAGTTGTGCTCTCGGATTAGACTAGTTGTGGTAACTTAAAATTTTTATTGTGTAGAATGGATGCAAGTTTTGGTATTGGGAAGAAGAGTACATCGATATATTGATATAGAGCAATTTAGTAGTAGATGTTCTAGCACCTTTAGCTAGCATAGAGTCTAGAGATGAGACTAGTGCACTTCTTGATACTCCTACTAGAATAGAGGCTAGACATGAGACTAGATGCGAGGAAGCAACATCTACTTCTTTACACTCGAAGAAGAAAGAAGCACGCAAGATCGAGCCTCCGCAGATCAACAATGAATGCATCGAGAAGGCACTAATCCAACTTACAGGAGCAGTCATGGAAGTTGGATATCTTCTAAAATGTATTCTTGTGGTTCTTGTTTTCTTTGGTCTTGCTTTTCTAGTCAAAATTATCATTGGAGTTCGTGCAAAACGGAGGCCCATTTGGGGTCGTGCGTTGGAGTTGGCCTTACAAGTGGGACCGCAGTTGAGGAAACCGACTATTGGCAAACCCCCACCTCGCTCGCCGTGTGATGGCTGAAGTTAGAGAAACGACGAGGTTGAAGAGATTGCTCTAGCATGAACTCCAAGAAATATGGTGTCAGATGGATGTCGTGGTGGTGGCGTGTGCCGTACTCCTGGACGTGAATGCTTGTTCTGGCCCATGCCACCCTACTACTCCTACTACTTATATAGTACTCCTACTAGTAGTATCGAGGATTCGAGGTGTTGGGTACGTACAACGAACACATTAACATATGGCTATAGTAAAAACACCTGCCCGACGAGCGAAGCATGTGAAGCTAGTACAAATAGTGTACTACTATTGTTGATTGGCCTCATCCGATAACCTATTGCAATGCACGTACAATTATGTATTCAAAAAATATTTTTTGCCTCGTCGCACCACTCACTCAGAGAAGCGACTCAAAAGTCATTCATAAATTTAGTAAGTTTATCACAGGCATATCATTTTATTACATACAACAGGTCATCAACCCACATCAACTACGAGGATACATTATAAATACCAAAGTTTTCATCACACAACAAATAACAAGCAATGAAATGAACTTCAACTCAACCAATCCTGGGCGTTGGAAACGCTTGGTTTGAACCACAAGTGATTCTCTGGGACGGGCCATCTATTGTCAATCTCGAGACCAACGCAGGACTGATCATCCAGGCTGAAGCGGCCTACTATATCAGTACCAGGGTAGGGAACCACCCAAATGTCCGAGGTATAGATACAGTTGCTTCTCATAAATGGTACTAGTAACGTTGTGTCAACAGCAGTTGGATCGCCTTTCACCATCATCGGATAGTTTTGTCCAAGGAAGAGCGAGTTTTATCCAAGACTATCAATTCTGTACCAGGGAGAAGGTGTTGGCGCTAGCACACTAGTATCCATCCCGAATACCATGCAACGAGTGTTGGAATAGGTCCGGAGAGTGCGACCATGGGAGACAACACGTGCTCCCTCAGTAGTAACAAACTCAGTGCACCGTATACAGACAAGAAGAGGTGATCCATCGGAATTAGTTGCCATGTGCCACTGAGTATATAAGTTCTGCTCGTCCTCATGCTCGTGATCATCACCATCGTCATCTCCCCCTTGGTTATAAAAAATTTCAAGTATAGGTGGTGGAATGTTCATAGGACCTTGGAAACACAAGAAGAAGGTTAATTTGTAAAGGGAAACTTGCTAACCCGCATGCATGTGGATGAAACAATTATAATTACGACGGAAGACAAACGTACCGAAACTACAAGGATCCCATGCAAAAACAGTGCCATGAGTGGTGGAAGCAAACACAAGACCCTCGTATTGAATTGCATCATAGTACACATCCATGTATAGCAACTGATTTTTGAGCAATGTCCATCGAGTCGAACCACAAAGGACGGCAACAAGCTTGTCGAAGACAACAACAACTTCATAGTTCTTGTAATTCCAAGAGCGGTTGGGAACTCGACAAATTGCTATCTTCCGTAGAAGACAGTCACCATGATCGTATTTGAACATGCGTACAATACCGATGTGCTCAACCTCTGGGCAGTCTGCTGAGTTTTTTTAAAGTGGAACCCGGTGACGAGTGTACACATTCACAAGTTCCCACTCGCAGTTGTACCCAGTATAAACAACCCAATCTCCATTTGCGCCTGCCCAATCCTTGCCCTCAAGCGATGGCATCTCAACATCATACGTATCATTATCAAGCGACATCAACTTGCACAAGGCGAGGCCTCCGTCGTCCCCGCGCCAGTCATCAGGGTCACGGCGAAGAAGATAGGGGAGATCAAACCGCTCCTTGACCCTTGGGTTCCTTGTAATGATGTTATTAGTTGAGTCGAGAATGGTCTTGAACGAACCTGCCATGCTAGCCGAGGTGATGACGTCACACCGATCAACGAGTTCCTCCACCACGTCATCTTTCAGATCGGGGCAAGAATAACGGGGTCGTTTCCGGCCTGTTCCCTCCATGGAGAAGACGATCGAACAATGGCAGAAGGAAGGGTGAAGGGCTGAAGGCAAATGGAGGAGGGAGAGGAAGAGCGTGCGACAACAGTTCCAAATCGAGAGGGAAAGGCAAAGAGTCGGTGGACGGTTGCCAGTTTTCCACGGTACACAAAGAGGTGCCCCGGCCTACACGTCCATTCGGAAATACTAGTAGAAAAGGACTCGCCGTCGTCTCACTGATATGTTGGAACGGGACCACATGTCAATGAAACGTGGTGTGTAATTTCTTTTGCAAAATGCGATCTGGCCGAGTTGGCCCGAGGTGCTGCATTTTTTTGAAAGTTTGCCGCATTAGTTATCGACCTTTATTTTTTTAACATACAATCTGAATGGATAGCTCATGTGGTCATCACACGTGAGCGGATATAGTGATGGTTGATTCGCCCGAGCAACTTTTTACTGTGGGAATATGTGAGTACCAGTGGATTCAAGGAACAAAGAAATGATGGTTGCTTCATCCGAGCAACTTACTGTGGCGAAGGTGGGGCTCTGTGATTTGACTGCTCACTAGTCATTACTACTGCGGCGCAACGCCCCGGGTGAATCTTTCCCTGAATTTGTGTTGTGCACTCAATATTGCTGCATGGCAGGTGGAGCCGGATGAAGGATGTCCAACATGTCGGCGAAACGAAGTTGAATTGTTTCTGGCATTGCTATCAATCCTTTAGGATTTGTTTATATGTATGCATAATATTAATGAAATTGTACTGTGATGCTATGAAGGTTTCAACTTTGGTTCCCGCATGAAAAAAAAGGTTTCAACTTAGGATTCATGTGTCTTGCCTCGAGATTATCTCGTTACAACATTCCATCAAATACAAATGAAACTACCATGGCTACCATGGCTAATGCATCTCAATGGTTCGCAGATCAGCGCCAATATTCACATCATAACTGAAGACAAAGTTGTGAGGTGTACAAATAAAGAAAACAATATAATTGATCGATGATGTTCATAGGCATGGCTCCATTTCCTTGGCACAGTGTTCATTGCTTGGCAGCTAGTTTCACCCAGCTCTGTAGCCAAAAAAGGGGTGTATGGAGGACACCACAATCTGATCATTTTGTGCAGCTCCACTAAAATCAAGCGGACCATCCCTGTTTGCAAAGATATCCAGTCAGTGTGATTACAATAATAGTGGAACTAGATGATGAAACATAACACACATAAATAGAAGCCGATCACCTCTATGATCTCTCTTTAGGCCTAACTTCTTGTTGGAGAAGATTAGGCACGGAGTTGGATGAGGAGGATAGCAAAATCAATCTCCCTTTATGCAGTCCCACAAAAATGTAAAAATGTTGCCCGTGTGACATTTTGGCGGAATTGCACAAAACACTCTTAAGAAAAAAGTGATTTGTGCAGTTCACCAAAAGGTTGCGATAGCAACGAGGTGAAAATGGATAGCCCTGTTTGCAAAAGGAGGTCGAAAGGAAACAATTACTACCCAATAACACAAGTTGAAGACACATACGTTGACAAAAAAGAAGCATATTCGATGTAATAAGGGAAAGATAGCACATGGTGGTTTATCAAAAATGGTTTGAGGACGAGATTGCAAGATGGAAAGTACGCCGACCGAGATACGATTTAAGCAAACAACTAAAGAAAATCCACATGCAGCAACATGGGAAGATGGGCAGTGGAGCAAGGCCGAAGGAAGCTATACCTGAGGGTTGTCGGGATGTTACTAGGAGGGCGCCGGCGGCCGGGATCTGCCCATACTGCGGCAGCGAGCAAGTGGCGAAGGCCCTACCACGCCGGAGCTTGGTCAGAGAGAACGACGGGTACCGCAGATTGGGACATGCTGCCTCAACACCGTCGAACGGAGAGACGATGCACATCCTCCCTTTTCGCCGGTGGACCGGATGCAGCCGGATCACTGACCAACGCTAAGAGAGAGAGAGAGGCCACGACCGCCTTGTGTGAGATGGTGTGACGAGAGACAACCCCATTTTTCCATTTTCCCCATGGCAATCGTTTTATATTCTGTACGTGCCATTGAGTAATATATAACTTTATTTAATACTAACGCGTCAAGTCGAACTTTGTTCCATCTAGGCGTGGTACCCGACCCTCCTTCGAGTAAACAACCACTACACGCATCAAATTATCACGTGGGCTGCCTTTTCATACAGAAATGAACTCCACCATGTACCCGCGCGGGTGTGGCCGGGAACGAGACGTGAGTATCTGCGTCTTGTGTGCACTTCTTCTTTAGGTGCAGGTACGTATGTGGGTGGGTGTGAGAGAGATGGTTTGTGCAAAACAGAGGCAATGTGTTGATGATATCTCAAACATGAAAACATAACATATGCAATGTGTGTGAAATGGAGTCATGGACGTGAGATATTGATAGAAGTGAAAACATGGATGAAGTGTGTGGCTGCGCGGTCGATAAAGAGTGCCATCGAATTTGTGTTTGCCCACATCAAAGAACAGGGCGGCTGGCCTACTGGAATTTGAGAGGGTAGAGGTGCAGTGTTTCTCCGTGGCATGGATACCTACCTAGAACGTTCGACTATCGGTGTGTGTGTGTGG
>NC_041393.1:182128822-182131592 GCF_002162155.2 Triticum dicoccoides | reverse complement strand
GACTAGTATATGTGTGGGGAAGGAGAGAGACCTAGCTATGTATTGAGGGAGATAGATCGACATCCATGGATATGTGTAGTAGAGGAATAAGGTTGGGAGAAAGACAAAGGTAGAGTGTCGGAGGGTTGGTGGTGGAGTGGCGTCTCACAAATGGTGGGAGAGGCCTGCTAGACAAACAAAGGGTATGTGTGCAATATCAATAAGAGAGGGTGGGGGATGTCTGTCTGTCTATGCACGTGCGTGTGAGAGACGGGTCGGGAGGTATGCAAGGATGATGAGGGGAGAAGATATGGTTGTGGTAAGCATACGTAACTACATAGGAAGATCAACCGTCATGTGTCCGAGAAAGGGAGAGACATAACTAGCGAGGTAAGTGTATCGGTGCTTGGGGAAAACGAATTATAGTCGACCTGGCTATATGTAGGGAGATCAGTTCATATACACGCCTGCATGTGTTAGAAGCAAATAAGGTCCAGAGAGACAGACAGGGGGAGAGGGGTGCGGCTAGGAGGTGGTGCGAGAGGCCTACCATGTCGAGGGGGGAGGAGTGTGCGAGTATGTGATCAATATAAAGAGGGGCGGGAGTGTGTACCTGCGTGGAACCGTATTGGACATAGGGGGCATGGACGGTGAGAAGAGAAGAGGGGGAAGTATATATGTGTTTGTTGTAGGCACACTTGGCTAGAGAGGTATATCGACCGGTGTGTGCCAGAAAGAAGGAGCCGGGGGCCTACACACACCGCGGGTGGACGACCTAAAGAGAAATAATGAACGTGCGCGATGGAGGGGACGCTAAGGGTGGGTGAGAGGGGGGTGGGCGTGTGCATGCATGATAGAAAGTTAGTGCTAGCTAGCTACAAATAGAAGAGGATCGTGAAGGTGTATAAGACGAACAAAGATCATAATTCATTATAAAAAAGTGGATATAGATACTTGAAGAAGATATCATAATGTAGAACATTGATTATAATTTGGGCTAATGTGTGGCTTTTGCAACTCAGGTCTAAATACTTGTCATAATGTAGGGGGTGGGGCACTATACTTTGTGTGATAAACATGGTGTACGTATGGAGCATGGTTAGATTACGAATATATAGTTAGTACATCAAATGTACTATTATTTGGAATCAACATCAAGTGTATTCAAAAAATAGAATTCGAGTTCATGTAGTACACATAGTTCATATCTATCTCTATAGTAATCATGTGGTGTGTTATTCAGGTAATACACGAATGATGGTTGAAGTTGGCAACAATCATGATTGTAGATTCTTATTGAAATATAGAAACGAATTCAAATTTGGTTTGAATTGCAGCGGTGGTATAGACATTTGGAATGCACTAAAATGTTGGTATGAGTAGGTTACATGCATTATACAGCAAGCGAAAAAATTTAATTGGACATAACATGGATTCATACTCCCTCATTCCATCTATATAGGGCGTAATGAGTTTTTTAAGGCCGCCTTTGACTATTGACAAGATTAATAGTACATGACATGCACAATGTGAAAATTATATCATTGAAAGAACCTTTCATAGACGAATTTAACGGTGTGCTTTGTGCAAGTTGCATGTCATATATTATTGCTCTAATATTTGGTCAAAGTTAGCATCGAAAAACGAATTAGGCCCTATATAGATGGAAGGAGGGAGTAGCTTTGAATAGCATTTGTATAGTAAAACGGGGCAAGACTCTCTCTTTGTGTGGTGTGAATAGTTTTATTTTTTTCGTTTTCTTTTTGGTCGAGGGAAGTGCGAATTGATTTGGTACGTACAAGTACAATATTACTACACGTTAAGCTTGTCCCTAAAATTCAACCCGCGTCTTGATATATCCCGAAAATTCAGATATCGTGCTCCCAAAACTGGTGCCTTCACAACACGCGCCTTGCTATCCCAAAATTATAACTTGCGCGAAAACTCCCTCCAGCTGCCAAATCCTAACACGTGAAATCCCCCCTCTAACCCTGAGCCGAAAGGGCCGCTAGTTCAAATCGGTGGGGGGGGGGGTACTTTTGTAACACACCCTACATTTTGGACAAGCGCGTCCCTTAGTCATGGTTCACCCCCTCCCATCGCCCCCTTTTTGCCATTCAAAATCTCAGGCCGCCATAATCTCTCTGCTCCAGCCGAGAAACCCCACCCTCCTCCGCCCACCACCTCACCGCTGCCCAGCCAAAGCCTCTTCCCCGACAACGTCGTCCACCGCAACAGCTCGACGTCCCTCGTCCACCTCCTCGGATGAGGATCCGTTGTCCATCTCGTCGTCCCGCCGGTTCAGCCGCCCCGTCCTCCACCTCCAAGGAGCTGCCCCGACGATCGCCTCGTCTATTGCGGCTGCTCCATCCCCATAGTGCCGCCTTAACCTGCTCCACCAGAACTGTAGCATCCTCACCGACTCCTCGGACAAAGCCGAGGCCTACTCGGCGCCACGAAAGAGGTTATACACTCATCGCATCGCACCTTCTCCTTAACTCGACCTCCCGACGCCGATGGTGCTCCATCCTGCACCCCCATGGAGCGGCTACCTTGAAGCCGGTGCCGCGGGTGACATCTCCATGGTGGCTCTCCCCCAGTGTGAGGCCCCTTCGGCGGCGGCGTCCATACCAGCCAGATCTGCTGCTGCTGCTCCGGCTCTCGCTTGCTCGCTCGTGCTGCTGCTGCTGCTCCGGCTCTCGCTCGATTGCTCGCTCACCCAACTGCTGCTGCTGCTCTCCTCCTCGCTCGTGCTGCTGCTCTGCTCTAATTTAGCCACAGTTCAGTCCAC
>NC_041393.1:182069615-182128538 GCF_002162155.2 Triticum dicoccoides | reverse complement strand
CTCGCCGGAGTTAAGGAAGAACCACCCGCAGCGGGGACGGGGGCTCTCCAGAGAGGTACCCCACTATCTATCTTAGGGTTCAGGGTCGGGGCGGGGGGCCTAGCACTACAAAAAAAAGACACATCCGTGACATTTTGGGCCGAACAATTTTTTTTCTATCATACATATGACACTTCTATGACGATAATTGTGACAAAACCCGGTATCGTCATAGATGTGGTGGGATCCTACTTCTATGACAAAAAATCATGATGGAAAATGGGCTTTTTGTCCTGGGCGGGCCAGAGACGCAGCTGCATGACATTTTTTGGGCCGTCCATGACGAAAAAAACCGTGGTAGAAGCAAGGGCGAGGAAAATTTTGGGGAGTTCCCGGTTACGGTGGGTGGTCGGGGGTCGAGCGATGCGCATTTCTCTCGTACACGTACGCGCGTGTGTGCGAGGCCTTGGATCTAACTGAACCCGAGCGAGGCGTTGGGCTTTAACTGAACCCGAGCGATTGCACTACAGGCTACGCGTTACTGAACCCGAGCGATCGATCGATGGCTGTTAACTGAACCCGATCGAGCGATTCCTTCTCTATTGCTGCTAACTGAAGCCGATCGATGCTGCCTCTATGGATGAACAATGAGTGTTGGGGGGGGGGGTTGGATGAATAGTGAGCGGTTGCGTTGCCTCTGGATGAATAGGACCCCGTGGTGTGGAGGGTTGGATGAACATGACGACCCTGTGGAGGGCTGGATGAACAGTAGACGGTGGAGGGGTGCCCATGGATTGGTGGTTGAACAGTAGCCGGTGGAGTAGCGCGTGGTGGAGGCTGGATGAACAGGAGCCCGTGGAGGCTGGAGGAGGTCGACGGTGGAGATGAACAGTATCCCATGGAGTCCCGTTTTGTGGTACGCCACACCCCTCCCGATGAACAGGACCCCCGTTTCGACCATAGCGCTCCAACACAAGTCCATTTCATCCGTTTTGCGGTACGCCACACCCCTCCCGATTAACAGGACCCCTGTTTCGACCGTAGGAGGTCCGTTTCGTCCGTTTTGCGGTACACCACACCCCTCCCGATCAACAGGACCCCCGTTTCGACCGTAGGAGGTCCGTTTCCTCCATTTTGTGGTACGCAAGGCCTCGTTTCCATCACCTATTCTGTCCAAGCCCTCCCGATGAACACGACGACGCATTCCGTTCCGACCCAGGCGGTTGGCTCCCACGCGTTCTGTTGCCTCCCGATGAACACGACGCATTCCGTTGCCTCCCCATGAACACGACACATTCCGTTGCCTCCCCATGAACACGACGACGACACTATTTCTCCGTTCCAACCCAGCCATGTACACGAGCCCTGGCCGTACGTATGCATGACTAGGCGTTCGAGACCCTGCCCGTATGTACACATACGTGGCTGTATTTTCTTTCTTGCACCGTGGCCGTTGTACGTACGTGTACATGCTACGTGCGTGCCTCTACTACGACACATGCGCGCCTCTACATCGACCAGTATGTACATACACATTCGCGACCAGAATGACAACGCTACGTACACTTCGACCAGGTGGGTCCCGACTGTCAGGCACTTCCTTGCCTGCGAAGATGTAGCTGGTGGGTCCCAGCAGTCAGGGGGGCGAATCGTTTTTTTTTGCCCGGACGCACTTCCTTGCGTGCGAAGGTGTATCTCGTGGGTCCCAGCAGTTAGGGGGGTGAATCTTTTTTTTTTGCCCGGACGCACTTCCTTGCGTGCGAAGGTGTAGCTGGTGGGTCCCAGCAGTCAGGGGGGCGAATCATTTTTTTTGCCCGGACACACTTCCTTGCGTGCGAAGGTGTAGTTGGTGGGTCCCAGCAGTCAGGGGGAAAACATTTTTTTTCACGAAATACAATGGCCCGTCTGGTGGGTCCCCGCTGTCAGGTGGAGGAATAATTATTTTGTGCGTAATAAGGAGGCACTTCCTTGCGGCTGCCGTGGACCCAGCTATCAGCCTCGCCACGTACAGTACTCTTCTGATGGAAGTCGGTCGTTGACCATGCTGCACCGAGAGCACCATGGCGGTGGACGACGGCGAGGCCTAGGAAGGGACGACACGGAGCCGGGGAAGACGCGACAGTGGATGCCCATGCAAAGAGGAGTACGAGGGTTCACTGGTTCGGCTGTGGTGTGAGGCTACCATCGCTGCAGAATAACAGGGGGTGTGGGTGAGTAGAGGGATGGCTTGGCCAGCGGTGGGAGTAGTAGGGGTTGGGGAGGCCTCCGCCGCATCGCAGCCGACCACGAGAGGCAGGAGCACGAGGCACGACTGGTGCTGGTTTGGGCGGCTGGAGCAAGAAGACCAGAGGTTGAAGAAGCACTACGGCCGTTGGATGGACATCGTACGGTCACTAGAGCTAGAATCGTGCATATTGACTAAGTTGACAAAGCCCTCCATCCCCGTCAACTTAGTAGGCCCACAAGTCAACCTGCCACTATACTGGGTCCCAGCTAACAGGGGGAGTATTCATTTTTTTGTGCGTAACAAGGATGCACTTCCTTGCGTGCGAAGATATAGCTGGTGGGTCCAAGCTGCCAGCGGCGGTAACGTTTTTTTCGTGAAATACAGAGGCCCTTTCGGTGGGTCCCTGATGTTAGGTGGAGGAATCATTATTTTGCGCGTAATAAGGAGGCATTTCCTTGCGTGCGGCCGTGGACCCAGCTGTCGGCCTCTCCATGTACAGTCCACTTCTGATGCATGTCGATCGTTGACCACGTTGACCAGGCCGCGCCGAGAGCACCAATGCGGTGGACGACGGCGAGGCCTAGGAAGGGAACGACAGGAGGCAGGGAAGACTCGACAGTTGTTTCCCACGCAGAGGGGAGTACGACTGTACGAGGGTTTACTGGTTCATCTGCCGTCGCTGGAGAATAACAACAGATGTGGGTGAGTAGAGGGATGGCTAGGCCAGCAATGGGAGTACGGTGGGGCGGTGAGGCCTGCGCGGCAGCACATCCGGCCACGGGGAGGAGGGAGCAGGCAGTCCCGCCAGCGCTTGTTTGAGTGGCTGGAGCAGGAAGAGCAAAGATTGAAGAAGCACGATCTCCGTGGATGGACATCGTATGGTCACTGGAGCTAGAATCGTTCATATTGACTAAGTTGACAAAGCCCTCCGTCCCCGTCAACTTAGTAGACCCACAAGTCAGCCTACCACCATGGCGGGTCCCAGCTAGCAGGGGGAGTATTCATTTTTTTGTGCATAATAAGGAGGCACTTCCGGTGGGTCCGAGCTGACAGCGGGTGGAACGTTTTTTCACAAAATACGGTGGTCCGTCCGTGGGTCCCAGCAGTCAGGGGGAAACGTTTTTTTTTTGCAAAATACGGTGGCCCGCCCGGTGGGTCCCAACAGTTAGGGGGAAATGTTTTTTTTTGCGAAATACTGGTGGCCCGTTCGGTGGGTCCCTACTGTCAGGTGGAGGAATAATTATTTTGCACGTAATAAGGAGGCACTTCCTTGCGGCTGTCGTGGACCCAGCTGTCAGCCTCTCCACGTACAGTACTCTTCCAATGGAAGTTGATCATTGACCACACCGCGCAGAGAGCACCACGGCGGTGGACGACGGCGAGGCCTAGGAAGGGGACGATGCGGAGCCGGGGAAGACGCGCAGTGGATGCCCACGCGGAGAGGAGTATGAGGGTTCACTGGTTCGGCTGCGGTGTGAGGCTACCATCGCCGCAGAATAACAGGGGGAGTGGGTGAGTGGAGGGATGGCCTGGCCAGCGGTGGGAGTAGTATGGGGGCGGTGAGGCCTCCACGGCAGCACAACCAGCCATGGGAGGCAGGAGCATGCGGCACGACCGACGCTGCTTTGGGCGGCTAGAGCAAGAAGACCAGAGGTTGAAGAAGCACTACGGTCATTGGATGGACATCGTTGACCACGCCGCGCCGAGAGCACCAGGGTGGTGGACGACTGCGAGGCCTACGAAGGGAACTACACGGAGCCGGGGAAGACACGACAGTAGCTGCCCACGCGGTGGAGAGTACGAGGGTTGACTGGTTGTGCTGCCGTCGCCAGAAAATAACAGAAGGTGTGGGTGAGTAGAGGGATAGACAGGCCAGGGATGCGAGTATGATGCGGTCGTGAGGCCTGCCCGGCAACACAGCCGGCCACGGGAGGCTGGAGCAGGCGGTTCCGACGGCGCTGGTTTGGGCGGCTTGGGCAGGAAGATCAGAGAGTGAGGAAGCACGATTGCCGTTAGATTGACATCTAATGGTCTGATGCTGGTAGAGTCGATTGTTGACTAAGTTTATTTTTTAAGAAACCTTGTGTACGCATGAACTTAGTAGGCCCACAAGTCAGCCTCCAAATCCGTGGCAGACAACATAAAGCCCATTTAATATTTTTTATAATTTGCAGCCCATTTGCTAATTCTTAAGTAATTTATTACAGCCCATTTTCTGCCCAGGACCACGGTCAAAAAGTTCAACCTTATTTTGCATATTTTGGCGGAGTCCGAACTGTTGTAATCCCGAAATGATAAACATTTTTTACGAACTATTGATTTGCCAAAAAAATCGTTTTGTTTTTGTAAGCAAATAAGACGTGGGACAATTGAGTTGGTTTAAGGGAAAACCAGTGTAAAAAAATCAACGCTAGGTGGGAAAAAACAACAAAAATAAGGATGTAAATATGAAAAGGGAATTTTATGTGTTTTCAATATAATGATACGTGTATATGAACTAGTAAAACTATAGGTAGAGATTAGAAAACGGATGTAGGACATGCGTTTCAAGAGGAAAATAGAACTGGGCCGTGTGTTTGATTCAGTAAAAAAACTGCTTGTGGATGTGGTAAGACAAAATATAACTAACGCTGGCGGGCCAGAGGCCAGTAGATACCTACTGGATCTTTGTGCCCCGTTGTCGTCATGGGATGGGCCTGTTAAAAACAAAACCAACCCTGGGCAGTCTACAACCCAGTTGAAACTTGCTCGACCTGAAAACACAATATACGTGCTCAATAAATGAGAGAATTCTGCAAGTACAGACTGATAACTGGGATGCAGCAAGGATATTGTTTTTTCATCATGATAATAAGTGCATGCACTTGTTTCGAAAAAATTGGAGAACTGGGAATTCGAACGGCAGGTGCTTATGCTACCCATCAAATAAAAATTAGGTGCTTGAAAATTCATTTCGAAACAAATGATTCAGCTTTATATCCACGTTGACCCTCGGCATGATGGTTGGAAGCAAATTCAAGTTCATACCAAAAGATCGTTGACAACAATACCAACTTGCGGACGACAAGGTAGTACAACTACCAATACCAAACTAACTTATAATCTTTTTACTCCTGGCCCTAGCAGTGTTCGTCTGGTAGAAAATCTTGTAGAGGACCAGCTCCCGCTCCTTCTCTTGCTCCAAGTGCCCGAGGTGGTACTGGTGCATCACCCAGTTGGTCCTCTACTGGTCAAAGTTCTTGTTGGTGTGCAGCACCAGAACCTTTTTTGCTGCCCGTCTGCCGGCCGTTGACCATCACCGACAAGGTATTGCCGGTCTTGTGCCTCGTGTGCATGCCGCACTCCGACTGTATCTTGCGACGCGTCCACGTGCCCCTTTTGAACACCCTAGAATTGCGCTGAAAGAAATGCTTCCTTAGGCCACTCAGTGTGATACCTGCAATATTGTGGAATACAAGTTTTAGTGTACGTAGTTGGCATTTTCATAACATCTTTGGCATGTTGCAGTCACTTGTTTCACTTTTTATTAACTGTCCAATTGTAAATGCTTCACCAGGTCTGTGTCTAAAAATAAAAATAGAGCTATAAACAAAGGAATATGTTTGTGCAAGTAGACGACCGATCGGTGTCTTACCTGGAAGTTTCTCAGGTTGGGTGTAGCATATGCCGTGCTCGCTGTCGATGGTTGGTATGAACAAATCGATGAGAAACTGAAATCTCGCGCTGTCAGCACTCACTTTGGCCTCAAGGTGCTCGATCAGCTCCTGATCCATGGGATCGAACTTGAAGCCAGCCGGCAGCACCGCCAATCCTTCTTCGACTTGCATCGGTAATTCTATATGGTACTCAATGTATGATCAACCGACTGTTTTAAGTGAATGATGAAAGATTTCGACAGATAAGTGGTACTCCAAATCTGAAGTCCAGAATATCCGAACACGCCGCCGGGATTCTTGTGTCACCTCACGTGCAGCGTGTTGTCACGTCAATTCAATGTGTGGACATGATGAATAATTTGGCCGATGTATACTAGTACTGCTACTGTACTACTTACTAGTCGTATTTAGTGTCACAATTTATACATAGGTTTAACTAACAAGTACACGCTTGAAGCCTAACTGATATATATACATACATAAATATATATATATATATATGTATATATATATATGTATATATATATGGCTTATGCACAGCATCTCCATCATCATTCTCAGTACATCCTACGCAGGTGAGTTAGGATGCACTTGATCCCAGGAAGGTATTGATACATCTCCAACGTATCTACTTTTCTAAACACTTTTGCCCTTGTTTTGGACTCTAACTTGCATGATTTGAATGAAACTAACCTGGACTGACGCTGTTTTTAGCAGAACTTGCATGATTTGAATGTGTAGAAAACAAAAGTTCTCGGAATGTCCTGAAAATCCTCGGAGGCAAGTTTTGGAAAATATAAAAAATACTGGCGAAAGAATCAAGACCAGGGGGCCCACACCCTGTCCACGAGGGTGGGGGGCGTGCCCACCCCCTGGGCGTGCCCCCTGTCTCGTGGGCCCCTGAGGCTCCGCCGACCTCAACTCCAACTCTATATATTCCGTCTCACGTAGAAAAAAATCAGAGAGGAAGTTTCATCGCGTTTTACGATATGGAGCCGCCGCCAAGCCCTAATCTCTCTCGGGAGGGCTGATCCGGAGTCTGTTCGGGGCTCTGGAGAGGGGGATTTGTCGCCGTCGTTATCATCAACCATCCTACATCACCAATTTCATGATGCTCACCGCCGTGCACGAGTAATTCCATCATAGGCTTGCTGGACGGTGATGGGTTGGATGAGATTTACCATGTAATCAAGTTAGTTTTGTTAGGGTTTGATCCCTAGTATCCACTATGTTCTGAGATTGATGTTGCTATGACTTTGCTATGCTTAATGCTTGTCACTAGGGCCCGAGTGCCATGATTTCAGATCTGAACCTATTTTTGGTTTCATGAATATATGTGTGTTCTTGATCCTATCTTGCAAGTCTATAGTCACCTATTATGTGTTATGATCCGACAACCCCGAAGTGACAATAATCGGGATACTTCTCGGTGATGACTGTAGTTTGAGGAGTTCATGTATTCACTATGTGCTAATGCTTTGTTCCGGTTCTCTATTAAAAGGAGGCCTTAATATCCCTTAGTTTCCACTAGGACCCCACTGCCACGGGAGGGTAGGACAAAAGATGTCATGCAAGTTCTTTTCCATAAGCACGTATGACTATATTCGGAATACATGCCTACATTACATTGATGAATTGGAGCTAATTCGGTGTCACCCTATGTTATAGCTATTACACGAGGAATCGCATCCGACATAATCATCCATCACTGATCCAATGCCTACGAACTTTTCACATATTGTGCTTCGCTTATTTACTTTTCCGTTGCTATTGTTACAATTACTACAAAACCCAAAAATATTACTTTTGCCACTGTTACCTTTATTATCATACTACTTTGCTACTAAATACTTTGCTGCAGATACTAAGTTATCCAGGTGTGGTTGAATTGACAACTCAACTGCTAATACTCAATAATATTCTTTGTCTCCCCTTGTGTTGAATCAATAAATTTGGTTTGAATACTCTACCCTGGAAAGCTGTTGCGATCCCCTACACTTGTGGGTTATCAAGACTAATTTCTGGCGCCGTTGCCGGGGAGCATACCTCTATTCTTTGAGTCACTTAGGGATTTATATCTGCTGATCATTATGAAGAACTTGTAAGATGAAAGAACCAAGATTCTGCCCTCAACTATGAGGGGAGGTAAGGAACTGCCATCTAGCTCTGCACTAGATTCTCCTTCTGTTATGAGTAAGTTGGCGACACCTAAACCTGCTACTGCTATGAATTCTAATATGTCGCATGTTATTGATGATGCCACTTCTGCTATGCATGATACTTATGATGAAACTACTTCTGTGCGTGATACCACTTTGCCATTAGGTGAATTTCTTGATGAACAACTTGCTAGGGTTAGAGAGAATGAAATTATTGAAGATGCTATTATTGATGATAGTGATGATGAAAGTTCTTCCCCTGATTATGGATTTCCTGTTGTTCCTGAGGGTTATGTTATGAATGAGGAAGCTGCTAGAGCTATTTTTGCTTGCAAAGATAGATATGATCTTAAAAAATTATTAGCTAAATGGAAACAATAGTCTCTTAATGCTAAAATGAAACCTGACCCTGCTTTTGGTCCTTCACCTATCCGTGTTACTGATAAGGATTATGAATTCTCCGTTGATCCCGAGATTATTACTTTGGTTGAATCTGATCCTTTTTATGGCCTTGAATCTAAAATTGTTGTGGCACATCTTACCAAGTTGAATGATATAGCCACCCTGTTTACCAATGATGATAAATCTCGCTATTTATATATCATCAAGATATTTTCGTTCTCATTAAAGGGTGATGCTAAGACTTGGTTTAATTCTCTTGCTCCTGGTTGTGTGCGCAGTCCCCAGGATATGATTTATTACTTCTCTGCTAAATATTTCCCTGCCCAGAAGAAACAAGCTGCCTTGCAGGAAATATATAATTTTGTGCAAATCGAAGAAGAGAGTCTCCCACAAGCTTGGGGGAGGCTTCTCCGATTACTTAATGCTTTGCCTGATCATCCTCTTAAGAAAAATTAAATACTTGATATCTTTTATAATGGACTAACTGATGCTTCCAAGGACTACTTGGATAGTTGTGCTGGTTGTGTTTTTAGGGAAAGAACAGTCGACGAAGCTGAATTATTATTGAATAATATGTTGACTAATGAAAATAATTGGACTCTTCCTGGGCCAATTCCTGAGGCAATTCCTGAACCAATTGAGCCAACTCCTGAGCCTATTCCTAAACCCACTCCGAAGAAGAGAGGTGTTTTATTTCTCAGTCCTGAAGATATGCAAGAGGCAAAGAAATCAATGAAAGAAAAAGGTATAAAAGCTAAATATGTTAAGAATTTACCACCTATTGAAGAAATACATGGTCTTAATATACCGCCTGCTGAAGAACCACATTGTCTTGATAACCCGACACAAGTAGTAAAGGTAAATTCTCTCTATAGATATGATAAGGTTGAAATTCCCTCTACTAAATTTCATAGCCCATGCTTAGATGAATGTGATGACTTTATGTCTAGACAAGAAAGTTTTAATGCTTATGTTGGTAGAGAACTAAAGAATAATGCTTTCGAGATAGGACGCATGAGTGATTATATGGCTAGAGTTAAAGGTGAACTTAAACTCATTAGCAAATATGCGTCTATGGTTGTTACTCAAGCTGAGCAAGTACTTAAAGCTCAAAATGATTTGCTTGATGGATTAAATAATAAACCTAACTTTGCTGTTAGAGTGGCTAATAGAACTGGTAGAATGACTCAGGAACCTTTGTATCCTGAAGGCCACCCTAAGAGAATCGAGCAAGATTCTCAGAGAAATAATTTAGAGGCACATGAAAAACGATAGGACTTTGCATGCTTCTAGTGAACCTGTTGTAGACACACCTGAGAATCCCAATGATATTTCTATTTCTGATGCTGAAACACAATCAGGTGATGAACATGAACCTAGTGATAATGTTAATGATAATGTTCATGTTGATGCTCAACCTAGCAAAAATAATGAAGTAGAAGTTGAACCTGTTGTTGATCTTGATAACCCACAATCAAACAATCAACGTTATGATAAGAGAGATTTTGTTGCTAGGAAGCACGGTAGAGAAAGAGAACCATAGGTTCAGAAACCCATGCCCTTTCCTCCTAAACCATCCAAGACAAAGGATGATGAGGATTTTGAGCGCTTCGCTGAAATGATTAGACCCATTTTCTTACGTATGCGCTTAACTGATATGCTTAAAGTAAATCCTTATGCTAAGTATATGAAGGATATCATTACAAATAAAAGAAAGATACCAGAAGCTGAAATTTCCACCATGCTTGCTAATTACACTTTTAAGGGTGGAATACCAAAGAAACTTGGATATCCGGGGGTACCAACTATACCATGCTCCATTAAAAGAAATTATGTTAGAACTTCTTTATGTGATCTTGGAGCCGGTGTTAGTGTTATGCCTCTCTATTTATATCATAGACTTGAATTGAATAAGTTGACACCTACTGAAATATCTTTGCAAATGGCTGATAAATCAACTGCTATATCTGTCAGTATTTGTGAGGATGTGCGTGTGGTGGTTGCAAATGTCACTATCTTAACAGACTTTGTTATTCTTGATATTCCCGAGGATGATAGTATGTCGATTATGCTTGGTAGACCTTTTTTGAATACTACAGGGGATGTTATTGATTGCAACAAAGGCAATGTCACTTTTCATGTTAATGGTAATGAGCATACGGTACACTTTCCGAGGAAACAATCTCAAGTTCATAACATCAATTCTATTGGAAAAGTTCTAACTATTATTACGGGAGGTTTTGAATTTCCTCTCCCTACTGTCAAGAAAAAGTATGATATTCTTATTGTTGGGGATTTTCATATCCCCGTTGAGGTATCTTAGTGTTATTCGAAATTTCTCCGGTTCCGTGTTATTCGGAATGAGTTTGTTAACAAGACTTGATCAACCTTGTTAGTGGATTCATTTTGATGATCATGAGTTGGATGAAACTAGAAGGCACAACCTTCTGTCCCTTTTTTTACTTTCTGTTATTTAGAATAAATAAAGCAAAAATAGTATTATTCGTCTATTTTCTGAATTATCCGTGCAACAAAAAAAATACCAAAAATAAAAGTGCTCCAAATGCCATGCAAATTTAGTATGATTTTTATGAAATATTTGAGGATTTTAGGCACTGAAATCACTGCAGGAGGGGGAAGCACCAGGCCACGAGAGTGGAGGGCCTGCCCACCCCCTGGGAACGCCCCCCTGTCTTGTGGGCCCCTGGTGGCCCCCCTCCACTTATGCCAGCACCCACACACTCCATCTTCTTCCCAAAAAAATCCCCATCTAGCTCAAGCACGAGTTCTAGCTCATTTTCCTGCGATTTTCGATCTCCTTGCTCAAAGCTCCATTCACAAAACTGCTTGGGGAGATTGTTGCTTGGTATGTGACTCCTCCATTGGTCCAATCAGTTTTTGTTCTAGTGCTTTATTCATTACAAATTTTTGTTGCATAGGTGACCCTGTTCTTGAGCTTGCATGTCAATATTATGAGGTCCCAAGTAGTTCTAATCCATGATATAGGCTCTAGGCACTTGTAGCAGTAGTTGCTACCAATCTTGTTTAGTTTCATTCACTTTTATTTTGAAGTTACTAAAATTTCAGAAATTTTTCAGAAAAGGAATTATGTCTAGGAGAATGTACCAAGGTGGTTCCTCAGTAAAGAAAGGACCCAGGATTGCTATACGTGAGCAAGACGTTGAACTACCGAGGGCCGCAGAAGTACGAGCTTGTGAGTGACCATCCGACGATTTTATGGTCGAAGCAGGCTTTAAGGAGGAATTTGACGTGTATGTGCGTAATGCCGATCTGGAGGACTTCTTACAAGATAAGTGTCCTCAGTACTATCAATTGACTGATTCATTGTGTGAAGGTTTAAATATAAATGTACACGTAATTCTCCTAGTGTCCTATTTGATATCTATGATACATCTTATACCATGGACTTAGAGGATTTTACAACTGCTTGCAAACTTCCACAGTGGGGCAATATTAATGATCCCCACAAATCTGAATTTAGAGATTTCCTTGATAGTATCACTGTGGGAGAATCAAGGGACATAGCATAAGCTACCATAGGGAGCATTCATTTTCCCGCTATACATTATTTTGCTCTTTTCATTTGTAGATGCATTAAAGATAAAGATGAAGCATGTCATATGTGTGTCCCTGATCTTTGTGTCCTCAAGAGTGTTGTGTTAGGTTGTAAAGATTATAACTTGGGGGCAATAGTTGCACGTAGGTTGCATAATAATGGTAGAGCTGGAGATTTATTTGGAGGAATTTATGCGACCCGTGTGGCAAATTATCTTGGTATAGCCCCACGAGAGGGGGATATGATGTTGCCTCCTGCTTATTTAGATTATGACGCTATGGTCCATCATCATTTTCTTAAGAGGAATGAACAATTCATCCAGTATCGACTAATCTTTGACAGACGTAGCGCTGTCCATGCTACTTTTCCTGCTCCCTTCCTTTTTGATTACCAGACAAAAGGAAGATATGTTGTTACCAGGGAGGAATCAGCTGAACACGAGGGGAGAGCGGAGGCGGCTCGCCAACATGCCGCAACTCAGGAGGCATTTGCTGCTGCATCTCAGTACGACCCCAGTTATAACTACGGATATCAGCCAGGCTACCCTTGGCATTAGACCAACTTAGGCAAAAATCCTAAGCTTGGGGGAGTACGTATTTCTCACCGACTTTACATTCATGTTCACACACTATTCTAGTCGTCGGTGCTCATACTCTTTCATTGTATTATCCATGCTAGTTTAATTTTCTTTTTCTAGTTTTCTTCTTGTGTGTTTGATAAACCTTAAGAAAAAACAAAAAAATAGTTAGTTTAATTTCCATGCTTGTAGTAGAAATTAAAATGAAAACCCAAAAAGATTTCTCGTTCTTCTTCTTACTTGTTGGGAGCTTTCCCGTGTAAATAGTTTTATTTTCTTTTCTTTTCTTTGGGGGTCAAGAGTAGAAGACCATATTGAAAATGTTTAGTGGCTCTCATATGCATGATTGTTTATTTAACTTAGAGCCCATATTACTTTGTCTTCTCTCTTGAGTTGAATGCTTGCAGATTCTAGCTTAGTCCAATGCACGTGCACTATTATTATTATACACATCGTTCGGTCGTGCAAGTGAAAGGCAATAATGACGATATATGATGGACTGATTGAGATGAGAAAAACTGGTATGAACTCAACCTCTCTTGTTTTTGTAAATATGATGAGTTCATCGTTCCTGATTCAGCTTATTATGAAGTAAACATATTTGCAATGACATTTAGAGATTGTAGTTGCTTGTGCCATGCTTGATTAGCTATGAGTTATAATGGTTTTACCTTGCGTGCCAACATGCTATTAGAATGATTATGATGTGGTATGATGGGATGGTATCCTCCTTTGAATAAATTGAGTGACTCTACTTGGCACATGTTCACGCATGTAGTTGAAACAAATCAACATAGCCTTCATGATATTTATGTTCATGGTGGATTATATCCTACTCATGTTTGTACTCGGTGTGAATTAATTGTAATGCATGATTATGACTGTTGTCGCTCTCTTAGTTGGTCGCTTCCCAGTCTTTTGCTAGCCTTCAGCTGTACTAAGCGGGAATACTGCTTGTGCATCCAAACTCCTTAAACCCCAAAGTTATTCCAATGAGTCCACCATACCTTCCTATATGCGGTATTTACCTGCCATTCCAAGTAAATTTGTATGTGCCAAACTCCAAACCATCAAATGAAATTATGTTTTGTATGCTCGAGCAGCTCATGTTTCGACTAGGGCTGCCTATATCTTCCATGCTAGGTGGGTTATTCTCAAGAGGAGTGGACTCCGCTCCTCATTCACGAGAAAGGGCCGGTAACCGGGATGCCCAGTCCCATGATCCAAAAAGATCAAAGCAAATCAATATAGTTAAACAAAACTCCCCCAGGGCTGTTGTTAGTTGGAGGCACTTGTCGTTTCGAGCAAGCCATGGATTGATGCTTGTTGGTGGTCGGGGAGTATAAACTTTTACCATTCTATTTGGGAACTGCCTATAATGCATGTAGTATGGAAGATACAACCATCTCATAGTTGTTGCGTTGACAACGAAAGTATGGCGCTCAAAATGTTATTCAATCTCTATTTTCAAATCAAGCTCTGGCACCTCTACAAATCCCCACTTCCCTTTGCGAAGGGCCTATCTATTTACTTTTATGTTGAGTCATCACCTTCTTATTAAAAAGCACCCGCTGGAGAGCACACTGTCATTTGCATTCATTACTATTGGTTTATATTGGGTATGATTTGACTGGATCTCTTTTACCATGAATTACAATGTTTAGTCAGTCCTTGATCTTTAAAGGTGCTCTACATTTATGTTTTGCAGTCTCAGAAAGGGCTAGCGAGATACCATTTTGTTATATCATGTTATAATTGTTTTGAGAAAGTGTTGTCATCCGAGTTTTATTATTATGGCTCGCTAGCTGATTATGCCATTGATATGAGTAATTGTGAGATCGAAGTGTTATTGTGAGTATGGTTAGTTCATAATATTTGCTGAAACCTGAATGCTGGCTTTGCATGTTTACAATAACAAGAGCAAACAGAGTTTGTAAAAGTTTTTCTTTATCACTTTCAGTTTATCAACTGAATTGCTTGAGGACAAGCAAAGGTTTAAGCTTGGGGGAGTTGATACGTCTCCAACGTATCTACTTCTCCAAACACTTTTTCCCTTGTTTTGGACTCTAACTTGCATGATTTGAATGAAACTAACCCGGACTGACGCTGTTTTCAGCAGAACTGCCATGATGTTGTTTTATGTGTAGAAAACAAAAGTTCTCGGAATGTCCTGAAAATCCTCGGAGGCAAGTTTTGGAAAATATAAAAAATACTGGCGAAAGAATCAAGACCAGGGGCCCACATCCTGTCCACGAGGGTGGGGGCGCCTCCACCCCCCTGGGCGCGCCTCCCTGTCTCGTGGGCCCCCTGAGGCTCCGCCGACCTCAACTCCAACTCTATATATTCCGTCTCACGGAGAAAAAAAATTTGAGAGGAAGTTTCATCGCGTTTTACGATATGGAGCCGCCGCCAAGCCCTAATCTCTCTCGGGAGGGCTGATCCGGAGTCTGTTCGGGGCTCTGGAGAGGGGGATTTGTCGCCGTCGTTATCATCAACCATCCTACATCACCAATTTCATGATGCTCACCGCCGTGCACGAGTAATTCCATCATAGGCTTGCTGGACGGTGATGGGTTGGATGAGATTTACCATGTAATCAAGTTAGTTTTGTTAGGGTTTGATCCCTAGTATCCACTATGTTCTGAGATTGATGTTGCTATGACTTTGCTATGCTTAATGCTTGTCACTAGGGCCCGAGTGCCATGATTTCAGATCTGAACCTATTTTTGGTTTCATGAATATATGTGTGTTCTTGATCCTATCTTGCAAGTCTATAGTCACCTATTATGTGTTATGATCCGACAACCCCGAAGTGACAATAATCGGGATACTTCTCGGTGATGACTGTAGTTTGAGGAGTTCATGTATTCACTATGTGCTAATGCTTTGTTCCGGTTCTCTATTAAAAGGAGGCCTTAATATCCCTTAGTTTCCACTAGGACCCCACTGCCACGGGAGGGTAGGACAAAAGATGTCATGCAAGTTCTTTTCCATAAGCACGTATGACTATATTCGGAATACATGCCTACATTACATTGATGAATTGGAGCTAATTCGGTGTCACCCTATGTTATAGCTATTACACGAGGAATCGCATCCGACATAATCATCCATCACTGATCCAATGCCTACGAACTTTTCACATATTGTGCTTCGCTTATTTACTTTTCCGTTGCTATTGTTACAATTACTACAAAACCCAAAAATATTACTTTTGCCACTGTTACCTTTATTATCATACTACTTTGCTACTAAATACTTTGCTGCAGATACTAAGTTATCCAGGTGTGGTTGAATTGACAACTCAACTGCTAATACTCAATAATATTGTTTGGCTCCCCTTGCGTCAAATCAATAAATTTGGGTTGAATACTCTACCTCGAAAGCTGTTGCGATCCCCTACACTTGTGGGTTATCAGGTATCTATCCTTCAAACCAGAGGAGTGCTTCAAACTAACAACATTACATAATATCCAACAAAAGAGGGTCGTGCTACAACAACAGAATACATGGCTCAGTCTAGATATCAACACGAATCAAGTTGTGCATATTTGCTGTTGGCATGAACCACATCGCCGCATGCCGGGTTTGCAAAAGCCATCCATCGCATGGAAGCTTGATGCCTTTCACACACTGAAGATTATCTGGCAACAAGCTGTGTCGACGAATCTCTGGATATGGTGATTCATGAAACCCATGGTATGATGTGTAAACACAGTCCCCCCTCGCGAATGGAAGTTGCATAGCATGATAATCATCGCCGGTGATATGATCGATGATTGGTTGGATGATCGGATAATTGATCCTGAGGAACAAGGAGTGGTTGCCGAGGCTGTAAACCCGCCTCCAGTTGAATACGCCTGGCCCAACGGAGCTGGGATCTTTCTCGAACACGAAGCAGCCATAGCCATCAATGTCACGAACGCCCCACGCATTGTACCACATGTGGTTTGATGTAATGGTTTGGTCAATTTGGTACGTGCAAATGAGCATCAAATGACCGCCGTCAGCTGAACGAGCGATAAACCACCACCCATCGGCTAGTATGATTCCAGGTCTGGGAATCATGAAGGCGAGCGCATTTGCGTCTGCTGCAACAATTCAAATTGGAGACCAAAAGGACAAAAATAAACAATCATGTTCAGAGTATGTGTGGAATTAAGATTATTATAACAGTGACACATATCATAGACAGAGAATTGCAATGTCGTGGTCATAATCATACCCCAAGTTAAAAAATAAGCCAATGGCTTTCATATTCTAGCAATATGTCATGGTTCAAACATCATGTAACAATGAGAGGAAAACAGCTATGATAGTGCCTACTCATATTCTACCATAGCACTTATTACTACTGTTCTCATATCAACTCTAAGCAATAACATGCGTTGTTATAAAAATCTTGTAAACGAGAGTAACATATAGCAATCATGATGTTATGCTCATAATATGTATTCTAACAATCATTAGATGCCAATTGTTCTCATATCAACTCTAACAATAACATGTGTGGTCATAAAAATCTAGGAAATGAGAGGGACATATAGCAATGATGTGGTTATAGACATGCTATGTATTCTAAATTTGTAACAAATGAACAGGCAATCGTATTCATAAGGTAAATATGAGATGAGATAGAACAATTACACGACGATAGATTCCACCAGTATAGGCAGCCAATCTGTGCGTCGACCACGTAACGATGCCATCATGCACTATAGCATCAGACATAAATGTTGCCTCAACATGATTGATGATGAGCCATAACCATGTATGGCGGCCAGATTCCAGATAGACTAATCCCATGTTGAACAAGGAAATGAGCTTGTAATCCATGTAGTCTTCTGATGGTGTGGGCACTTCGCAGATTACAACTTTCTGCAAACAGAGGTCGAGCCAAAAGCTTGATGCGTCTCATGCGTAGTAGGCAGGAGTGTTCGGCGGGCCGCGAGGCTCGATGGCGGCAGTATCCAACGATGGAAGGGTCATCTCTCGTTGGGTGTAGATATCCACGAGACGCCACAGACTACCGGAGTGGTGGATGAGGACGATCCAGTTGGCCTTCATGCCCGCCCAGTAGTGGCCGCGCATGAAGGACAGGTGGACGGGTAGTGGTAGCATGTCGAGGGGCACCACGGCAACCTACGTAGGATCGTCAAGTCGGTGTCTGGGCCACCTGCGAGGATCGGGCATCAGCAAGCAGGGTGTCTTGAAAAGATCCAGCCGGTTGCAGACGAGTAGACGGTACAAACACACTGAGCATGTGGCCAGACGGACGGTGCTGAGTAGGTCCATACGACTACATATCTGCTCCAAGAGAACATCGGGGAGGGAATTCCAATCGCGGCTCTGCGTGTCAGTCGGTTCTGCCATTGGGGTTTTCGGTGCCTGCGAGCCAGCGGGGAAGTGGATTCGAGCGGGCGAGCGAAGAAGCTTCTCCTCGTGTGGCCGAGCAGTGAATGGGGGGATATGGTACGCGCGAGATACCAAGGAAGATGGTGCGGGCAGGCGAGCAGTGAGCGGGGGTAAATGGTGTGTGGCCGACGATGGGGAAGAGAGGAGGAAGAAGAGTGGAAGACGGGGAAGAAAGTGCATTAAATCTCAATTCTACTAGTACTACTACCAGGATATACCGTCCTTCGGAGTGTAAATAGTTACACCGATGACATGTGGGTCTACCACAAGAGGGCCCATATGTCAGTTAATGGAGGATAGAGGTGTGTAGGCGTATTTGCGGAAGCATGCTCTACCGGCAAACATGATGGCAGTACTGGGTAAGGCTAATTTAGTAACACCAACATGCTGGTTCTGCTTATTAATTACGTGTTCCATCTGCTGCAGCGTGTATTGTCACTTCACTGTGAAGACTAGTTGAATAGTTCTCTCTGACCGAGATGGGGAATAATGGATCCCGAGGACTTCCTTTCTACATTATCCCTATGCCTCTACGCTCACTTCACTCATTTTGCTCCGTACCTAGTCACTTGTTGAAATCTGTAGAAAGACAAATACTCCATATTTGGGAACAGAGGGAGGCTTTTACTCCGTATTTGGGAACAGAGGGAGTATCACCATATGGAGGGAACAGAGGAAGCTTGAAATATGAACATGTCAATGGGAGGGAGTAAGCCCCATGCATGCATGCATGCATGCATGCAACATGCAACACTCACATGTACACATGGATGCACGGAACACTCATGCACCCATGTGGCACACAGCACACGGCGGAACACACACACTCACGCTCAAGTGCTCAACCTACTCCCTATGTCCGTGAAAGACTGTACATTTAGAGATTTACACATTGATCAGGGCATAATTAACGCCCAAAAGTAGCAGACTTATGTGTGCATGCGACCATTGAGAGAAGAAGATTAAATGAAGGCTGTTGCATGCTGTCATTAAGGATAGACATGTAGCCTATACCTACAACACAAGTTGGTGCATTAGTCAATCAATATCAATTTAGATTAAAGGCTAAATGCATTGGAAGTGTAGATGTACATCATGTACTACACTCTTTGTTTTATAGCCGATGTACACTCTTTGTTAGAAGACCGAGGGAGTACACGTGCATGCACTCACATACACAGCGAAGGTGGTTCGCACGCAAGGGTTGGACTCGTGTCGTGCCTGCGTAAAGTTTTGTTTAACTGATTTCTTTGCTCTGCCAACTGACAGGTGGGACCCATAAACCAGGTGACAATTTAACCAGTCAACAAAGTGCCACGTCGACTATGTGGCCGGTCAGTAGGGTGCAATACGGTGCTCTACGATGAGCTAGTGATCGTATAATCACCGCAAAACTATATATAGTGACCGTAAAGAGCGTATTGTTACATACGTTGACCGCCAGTGTATTTTTCTCATTTCAAATTAAGCCATATTAATCAGAAAGGACGCAGTATGGACTACTAGTACTAGTACTGCTTTGATGTGTCCCGTCAACTCGCCGAACGAGGAAAAGCTTGCTTACTACGCCTCTCCCTCGCCCACGCGTGCGGTGGTTCACAGGACGAGGAGAGGGTTTTGACTACAGCGCCCTCTCCCTCTCCCTCTCCCTCTCCCTCGCCCTCGCCCTCGCCCTCGCGGTGGATGTGCATCAGTTCAATCGGTGTCAGATTGCCAGAAGCATATTGTACTGTAGTATCATCATTGTTGGACCTTCCGAAGAGGCGAAGAGCCAAGTGCAAGGTTCACACGAGTACGAACTATCGAACCTCCCGAAGAGGCAAAGAGCCAAGCGCAAGGTTTTATAGGAGTTGTCGTCCTAGTAGGAGTGTACTACAACTATAGCGAACGATGCTACTGTATGATGCCGCCACGTCACGTATATCCAAAGCTGTGCCACCTTTTTTTCTCAAAGAGCATGTTGGAGTCCGTGCAACAACCACACAAGTTGCACGTACACATAACACATTTACTAGTAATAAATTCTAAAGGACAAATGCCAGTATGCCACACAAGTTCATCTCCAATTCATGTGATAAATTTGTGCACGACTAGTCTACATATATTCACAACGCTACCGTTCACAATTACCGTACTCCACTTACACGTTATAGATGGGCTACATGTCCTCCTCCGGGTTCCAGTCCCAGGTGTTCTTCATGGATGGCACGATCCATATCGGTGGGCAATGGGAATCATTGTCGTAGCTTTCTAGTCCGGTTCCACACGATGGAGACTCATCCAAGCTGAAGTGGCATAAATCAGGGATAACGTGTCCCAGCATGTCGTTCATCCGGCGGTGCGCACTGAAGACACAACCATGCTTCATGAACGGCAGGCCTTCCGTGTCGTGCACGGAAGGTGGCATCCACTTCACAATGGGGTAGCTGTCCTCGATGAAAAGCGAGTACTCTCCAAGAGTGTTCCTCAGCACCCACGTAGTATCACGGGGGTCGAACTCGGCATCGTTCATCTGGTACACGCGGCATCCCAGATCTAGACACATGGTGACGTACATATTCAAGGTCCATGCATAATAATGTTGTGCTCAAATATGGCGGTCAGTAATACTGTGCAGCAAATAGTACTACTCCGATATAGAGGAAGTAAAATAACCGGCTTATTATATATAGCCACTCTTGGCTACATGGATGAGATAGTAATACATGGAAAAACAAAATGATGGCAGCTAGTGGGTTCAAGTGTTCAAGGGCCTAGCTAGCTATATGCGTCCTCCAAGGTAAAAAGTACTCCTACTAGTACTACTACTAAGTATACTACTAGTACAACAATGAAAGAGAAGGCGAGAGGGTTAAAAAATGGAATACATGGGTAGATGGCGACGGTCCAATCGTGGTAGATTGTGTGACCATGTTGCACATCAGTGGTACCATGGGTAACGACTGCTAAGATAATTGATCCCCATATGCCAAAGTAAGCTACAAGGTTCCAGGTTAGACCGAATCGCGGATGCAAATGCACATCCAGGATCGGCGATCTTATTTTGATCGGGGGATGACTGGTCCCTGCAAAATGATGGAGTATCGTTAGGGATGCAAATGATGGTTTGTGCATTCCGTTTGTAATCTCCCATATCGTAGGATGGTAACCAAATGAAATAAGTCCCCTGGCTTGTCACCGCGAAGATGCGGCCTAGATGGCGCACGACGTCTTCGAACATGTAGGGGTACAAATCTGCCGCCGCCAACATGCGCCAACCTCTGCTGTTACTGCCTCTTGCATTGATGGCAATCCTTATGTCGAACACTGCGATGATATAGTAATCGTCATAGCCACGTCGCTTTGTCGGCGGGTCCGCAATTGCTATCTTCTTCAATCTCATGTAGGCATCATCATACGTATTCAAGCCCAGCCAGTCCGGAAGGCCGATCCCAATGGTGGAGAAGGGGTCTACCGGAACGGCCGCACTGCTGTGGATGTTGTGCAAAATGATGGTGGTATCCGGCCAGAGGTATGCAAGCCAATCTTAGTTGGCACCGACCCAGACCTATATATAAGACGGTGGGCAGCAGAGAAATTACGGGATGGAAATGGAATAACTAAGTACTACATGATCAAACTCCATTACTGACCTGCTCACCGGACAAAATCTAACTACCTCTCAACTTCGGCAAATCTAGCGGAGTCAATGTGCAACCATGGCCAGGGAGCGGTGGACTATTCGAAGGATTGTCCCATAGAAGAACCTTCTCCTCGAGGACACATGGAAGACCAACAAGCATGGAGTTTTCCCAAGCCTGTTTAAGCAGCGTCTTGAAAAAGTTAGTGCAGGAAGCACCGAGTCTTGCGGCGGTGAGGACGTCGGAGCAGCATGCAATTTCTCCCAGAGGATCGTCGTCCAAGGTCTCCCAGCCCCGACAAGGAGGAGAACCGCCTGGCGAATCCATGGGAGCAGCAACGAACTGCCTTATCTTCAGGGGGAGGGGAACTGGCGAGGAGGAGATAAGAGCGTAGTAACCGCAGGGCCTCGTCCCTTCCAACTATAGATCGTTCCTCAGCGAAGGGGTGAGGCTATTATTTACTACTAGTACTAGCATTATGGAACGTTATGGGATTGCATTATACTGTAAATAATAGCACTAGTAAGAAATTTTTGGCACTGGGTAGTAGTTTTTGGCATGGATTAAGAAATTTGGGTATGTTTTTGCCATTTTTTGTACACGCCAACTAGTGTCAAAAAACGTCTTACATTATGTGATAGAGGAGTACGTACTCATACTATAGTAGTACTAGTACTACTTTTTCTCAACTAGTAGTGCGATGTACTGTACTTCTAGTCTAGTCTAGTATAGTGCACCAGTTTTGAACTCTTGAATCTCAGGGCCAAGGAGCTACATTTGGAAGTGGAGGGTACTACTGTTCTCTAGAACCATCGCTATACTATCAATGCAGGGAAAGTACACCTGCGTAGTGGCCTAGTGGGCACTCTCGATGCTCTATTTAGCCGCTCCTCTCACGTAGCTGGCCTACTTAGCCGCTCCTCTCACGCACACACTAGCAGCCTGTTTATCAGCGATGGTTACTGCGGGGGAAGAACATTTGAGTTATTTGATACATTGAGACTATGCTTTTCGCTTCCATTTGTGGAGGTGTAATGGATCTCGTCGAACTTTGTTAGTAGTTCCTTCTTTATGAATGAGATGAAGCAGAGCTTTTGCCTCCATTTCAAAAAAAACATGTCAAGAGGAATTTCTTTTATAGTAGAGCCGATAATGGAGTGAAGTCCATGCGTGCAACGCCACAAGCTATAGAGTAGTAGTAGAGCACTTTACGTACAGAGCCATATTGCACAGTTCCCAATACCCCGCCAGGCTTTTCCGGCTCCTCGGGCTTAATTGGGAGGCGCTAGTTTAAATATGCTACTAGCTGATGAGGAAGCTGCAAGCGAGGTGCGGCTAGGGCGAGCACGCGAGCCACGGGATGCTGGGAAGGAAAACCCGTTCACGTGGCTAGGCTATCCAGTGCACCCAGATTGTGGGGCCGCACGTCCATTTGACTTCAAACCTCAAACTACCCATGTAAAATATTGGCTCGCAGCGAAGTGTAGTAGTACTATTTTAAAAAAAGGCCGCCGTGCGTTCGGCCGGGATCGAACCCACAAAACGAGGTATACACTCCCGCAACCACTAGTAGTACTCGTTGGAGTACAACGCAACCTAGAATCGCCTTTTGTCGCTAGTAGTACATACATTGTTCCTTACAAGAAACCCCTAATAATGCAAGAAACCACTAAAATGCCAAGAAACTACTACCACTTGCATACGTGGCAAACTTAAGATAAGACTACCTTATCAACCATTGTACATGCTCTTACCAACCAGCCCTACCAAGAAACGACTACTCTACAAAGTGCCCTTATAGGCACGTTTCAACCCATGGCCCTGTTTGGATACATTTGTTGTTAATCTAACCCTGCCATCCAAACACCACTTTGGTTAGAGTTAGTTCAGGGTTAGAATCTAACTCGAACCTCTGACAGGCCCCATGTCTCCCATTAGGTCAACGCCTTCTATTCGACCGAGCGTTATGACTTCAGGGACCTACATGTCAGTCTGCACAAAAATCCCCGAGTGACCTCCTACCTTTGGCCCGTCTACCTAGTCATCCTCGGCCATGGGACGCAGCTACCGCCGCCGGCAGAAGGCGAGGTCAAAACCACCAGCAGTGCAGAGCCCATGTTGCGGCAGCCCGGATGCCAGCTCCGTCTGGCGCTCGTGGCTACTAGCTAGCCAAGATAGCTCCGTCCAGCTCCTTGTCTGCAAGGTTTGCTAGCTAGATTGGCATGGCAGCGCGGTGGCTTGCTCGCGCGCGCTGCGCTAAGGCCAGCCATCTGGCTCGAGCGAAGGCCAGCGCGGCAGCTTGCTCGCTCGTGAGTCACGCTCGGGCCAACCTGCCAACCCGTGCGGAGGCCAGCACGGCGTCCGGCCCGGCCGGCGGAGCGACGGCCAACTCGCTCATCACCGGCGCCACCGACGAACACGCATCAGTACTGTTTGAAGTAATGTTCAGGAAAAATAATGATTTGAGGGGGAATAACAAGATAGAAGGTCAGATGTGGGTCCCTTGTGTCAACGGTCAAACAAAATGTGTTAGTTTAAGCTGCCTCATCAGCACGGACGTGTGGGCCAACCCTGTCATAAATGGGTTTAAACGAACCTAATCGGTAGGAGTACTAGGTAGTAGTTTTTGGCGTGGATTAAGAATTTTTGGGTATGTTTTTGCTATTTTTTGTACAATAGATTCTTCCTAGGGCTGGTTGAAAGCGGTAGTTTTTTGTTAAATACTCTACATATTGTAAGTAGGAGTGAAAGTTAAGCTTTGGAAGCCAATAAGCAAGGCTAGTTACATAGTGCATATGTGTACATGATTGAAAGTAAATATCAACCATGAGTGACTAATATCTTGATGGAAAACTCAAAACTATGGAATACTAGGGAAAACAATGCATGGTTGGAAATACTAGCAATGTTCATGTGCGTTGCAACGAATCATAATTAGAATAATACTTATTCACAAACTTGATACAAAACATTCTAATTTTGATATACATATGTCACTAGAGATATATTATGTTTCAATTAGAATATATTCCTTGGGCTGTTTTGGTGAGGTCAGGGAGGGATGTGGTTGGTTTTAAGATACTAATTATGGGTTTTTCTGCAAATTGGTAGACAAGTGGGATGTTGGTGAGAAAAGGCAACAACTTACCTCACAGTCGTTAGATGTAGATCTAATGGTCAGAAACGACGGATGGCAAACACACCATCAACACCAACTTAGTCTTGTGTAGGAGTACTAGCAAGATCCGTGCATTGCACGGAACATCAAGATGCATTTTTTATAAAACACTTGTTGCGATTGACCCTTGCGGGAGTAATCCCATGTGTAAAAAGTAATGATATCTCGAGAAATATGAGATAAGGTGAAGAGGAGTGGGGTGTGGTGGTGATTGGTGGTCGGACTGAGCAGAGGCATGGGGATTGAAGACGCCGGTAGCGGCCACCAGGCCAGTTTGTTCCAGAGGCTTCCTTTCTTAATTGCTCAACAATGAGGTTTGTTGGAGATAAGGATGAACGAGGGAAGGCCTTGTCTGCAAATGTGGAGAGGGGTGCGGGTATGTTTTAGTTTAATTTCCATCCGTCAGATATAGATCGGACGGTCTATATTGCAAGATGGCACATGTACCATCATCACCAACTCGGTTTTTTATAAGAGAAGAAATATAAGTATGGAGATACAGACGTATTATCGATACTTGCTTCCATAAACTAGCATCTACATTCTATTCAACGCCTCGGCATGTGGGGCCTTAGCACAATGACTTCTCGACTGTGTAAAACAAAGATTTTCCCGTCGCCGATAAGGAGGGGGTGACGGCGGCGCGCTTTTTGGCTTGCTCTAGTCCTAGTAGTCATACTAGGTGGTCTAAGCACGTGTAGATTTATTCTTCTTCACGTCTCGTGTTCGCCGTACTGCCATGACTGTTGATGAAAAGACGGTTAGTTATTCACGGGGAAACCCTTGTTGAGCGTGTTTGCGAGAGAGAGAAATATGCTACCTCTTGAGCACTGCGTTGGATTTCCCCGAAGAGGAGAGGATGATGCAGTAAAGTAGCGTAAGTATTTCCCTCAGTTTTTGAGAACCAAGGTATCAATCCAGTAGGAGATCACACACGAGTCCCTCGTACCTACACAAAACGATAGCTACTCACAACCAACGCGATTAGGGGTTGTCAATCCCTTCACGGTCACTTACGAGGGTGAGATCTGATAGAGATGATAAATAATATTTTTAGTATTTTTGATATAAAGATGCAAAGTGAAAAGTAAAAGGCAAAGTAAAAACAAAACAAGTAATAAAGTAATGGAGATTGATATGATGAGAATAGACCCGGGGGCCATAGGTTTCACTAGTGGCTTCTCTCAAGAGCATAAGTATTCTACGGTGGGTGAACAAATTACTGTTGAGCAATTGATAGAAAAGCGAATAATTATGAGATTATCTAGGTATGATCATGTATATAGGCATCACGTCCAAGACAAGTAGATCGAAATGATTCTGCATCTACTACTATTACTCCACTCATCGACCGCTATCCAACATGCATCTAGAGTATTAAGTTAAAACAGAGTAACGCCTTAAGCAAGATGACATGATGTAGAGGGATAAATTCATGCAATATGATAAAACCCCATCTTGTTATCCTCGATGGAAACAATACAATACGTGCCTTGCAACCCTTTCTGTCACTGGGTAAGGACACCGCAAGATTGAACCCAAAGCTAAGAACTTCTCCCATTGCAAGAACTACCAATCTAGTTGGCCAAACCAAAAGGATAATTCGAAGAGACTTGCAAAGATAACTCAATCATACATACAAGAATTCAGAGAAGAATCAAATATTATTCATAGATAAGCTGGATCATAAACCCACTATTCATCGGTCTCAACAAACACACCGCAAAAGGAAGATTACATCGAATAGATCTCCACAAGAGAGGGGGAGAACTTTGTATTGAGATCCAAAAAGAGAGAAGAAGCCATCTAGCTACTAGCTATGGACCCGAAGGTCTGAAGTAAACTACTCACACTTCATCGGAGAGGCTATGGTGTTGATGTAGAAGCCCTCCATGGTAGATGCCCTCTCCGGCGGAGCTCCAGAACATGCCCCAAGATGGGATCTCGCGGATACAGAAGGTTGTGGTGGTGGAATTAGGTTTTTGGCTCTGTATTTGATCTGACGGGGGTACGTAGGTATATATAGGAGGAAGGAGTACGTCGGTGGAGCAACAGGGGGCCCACGAGGCAGGGGCCGCGCCCAGGGGGGGTGCCCTCCACCCTCGTGACCTCCTCTGGCACTTCTTGGAGTAGGGTCCAAGTCTCCTGGATCACGTTCGGTGAGAAAACCACGTTCCCGAAGGTTTTATTCCGTTTGGACTCTGTTTGATATTCTGTTTCTTCGAAATACTGAAATAGGCAAAAAACATCAATTCTGGGCTGGGCCTCCGGTTAATAGGTTAGTCCCAAAAATAATATAAAAGTGGAAAATAAAGCCCAATATAGTCCAAAACAGTAGATAAAGTAGCATGGAGTAATCAAAAATTATAGATACGTTGGAGACGTATCAAGCATCCCCAAGCTTAATTCCTGCTCGTCCTCGAGTAGGTAAATGATAAAAAAAGAATTTTTGATGCAGAGTGATACTTTGGCATAATTTCAATGTAAATCTTCTTAATTGTGACATGAATATTCAGATCCGAAAGATTCAAGACAAACGTTCATATTAACATAAAGGTAATAATACTTCAAGCGTACAAATTAAAGCAATCATGTCTTCTCAAAATAGCATGGTTAAAGAAAGTTATCCCTACAAAATCATATAGTCTGGCTAAGCTCTATCTTCATCAAAGAAAGTATTTAATCATGCACAACCCCGATGACGAGCCAAGCAATTGTTTCATACTTTAGTAATCTCAAACTTTTTCAACTTTCACGCAATACATGAGCGTGAGCCATGGACATAGCACTATAGGTGGAATAGAATGGTGGTTGTGGAGAAGACAAAAAAGGAGAAGATAGTCTCACATCAACTAGGCGTATTAACGGGCTATGGAGATGCCCATTAATAGATATCAATGTGAGTGAGTAGGGATTGCCATGCAACGGATAAACTAGAGCTATAAGTATATGAAAGCTCAACAAAAGAAACTAAGTGGGTGTGCATCCAACTTGCTTGCTCACGAAGACCTAGGGCACTTTTGAGGAAGCCCATCATTGGAATATACAAGCCAAGTTCTATAATGAAAAATTCCCACTAGTATATGAAAGTGACAACATATGAGACTCTCTATCATGAAGATCATGGTGCTACTTTGAAGCACAAGTGTGGAAAAAGGATAGTAGCATTGTCCCTTCTCTCTTTTTCTCTCATATTTTTTTATTTTGGTGGGCTTCTTTCGCCTCTTTTTTTTATTTGGGCTTCTTTGGCCTCTTTTATTTTTCATAAAGTCCGGAGTCTCATCCCGACTTATGGGGGAATCATAGTCTCCATCATCCTTTCCTCACTGGGACAATGCTCTAATAATGAGGATCATCACACTTTTATTTTTCTTACAACTCAACAATTACAACTCGATACTTAGAACAAAATATGACTCTATATGAATGCCTCCGGCGGTGTACCGGGATATGCAATGAATCAAGAGTGACATGTATGAAAGAATTATGAATGGTGGCTTTGCCACAAATACAATGTCAACTACATGTTCATGCAAAAAGCAATATGACAAAAGTAATGTGTGTCATATGAACGGAATGGTGGAAATTTGCATGGCAATATATCTAGGAATGGCTATGGAAATTCCATGATAGGTAGGTATGGTGGCTGTTTTGAGGAAGGTATATGGTGGGTGTATGATACCGGCAAAAAGTGCGCGGTATTAGAGAGGCTAGCAATGGTGGAAGGGTGAGAGTGCGTATAATCCATGGACTCAACATTAATCAAAAGAACTCATGCACTTGTTGCAAAAATTTAGAAGTCATCAAAAACCAAAGCACTAAACGCATACTCCTAGGGGGATAGATTGGTAGGAAAAGACCATCGCTCGTCCCCGACTGCCACTCATAAGGAAGACAACCAATAAATAAAATTGTGCTCCGACTTCATCATTTAAGAGGTTCACCATACATGCATGCTACGGGAATCACAAACTTCAACACAAGCATTCTTTAAATTCATAATCACCCCAACTAGCATTGCTTTGATATTATCACCTCCATATCTCAAAACAATTATCAAGCATCAAACTTATCTTAGTATTCAATGCACTCAAAAAAAAGTTTCACATATCTTGAGTACCAAGTATATTATCTTTAAGCAAATTACCATGCTATTAACAACTCTCAAAATAATCTAAGTGAAGTGTGAGAGATCAATAGTTTCTTTAAAACAAATCCACCACCGTGCTCTAAAAGATCTAAGTGAAGCACTAGAGCAAAAATTATTACGCTTAAAATTTTTTAAGTGAAGCACTATGAGCAAAACTATCAAGCTCAAAAGATATAAGTGAAGCACATAGAGTATTCTAGCAAATTACAAATTATGTATGGCTCTCTCAAAAGGTGTGTACAGCAAGGATGATTGTGGTAAACTAACAAGCAAAGACGCAAATAATACAAGACACTCCAAGCAAAACACATGACATGTGGTGAATAAAAATATAGCTCCAAGTAAATTACCGATGGAAGTAGACGAAAGAGGGGATGCCTTCCGGGGCATCCCCAAGCTTTGACTTTTTGGTGTCCTTGGATTATCTTGGGGGTGCCATGGGCATCCCCAAGCTTAGGCTCTTGCCACTCTTTGTTCCATAATCCATCAAAAGAATTCACCCAAACCTTGAAAACTTCACAACACAAAACTCAATAGAAATCTCGTGAGCTCCGTTAGTGAAAGAAAACAAAAGACTACCTTAAGGTACTGTAATCAACTCATTATTTATTTATATTTGTGTTAAACCTACTTTATTCCAACTTCCTTATGGTTTATAAACTAATTTATTATCCATAGATGCATTGAAATAAGCAAACAACACACGAAAAACAGAATCTGTCAAAAACAGAACAGTCTGTAGAAATCTGTAACTAACGCAAACTTCTGGAACCCTAAAACTTCTACCAAAATAGGAAGTACTGGAAGATTTGTTTATTGATCAGAAGAAAAAAGAATCAATGCAAAATCACGTTTCTGTGATTTATTGAATTTTTTATCGTGAGTGCAAAGTTTCTGTTTTTCAGCAGAATCAAATCAACTATCATCATAGCTTATCCTATAGGTTCTACTTGGCACAAACACTAATTAAAACATAAAACCATATATAAACAGAAAGTGCATGGATTATTTATTCCTAAACAGAAGCAAAAACAAAAAACACAAAATAAAATTGGGTTGCCTCCCAACAAGCGCTATCGTTTAACGCCCTTAGCTAGGCATAAAAGCAAGGATAGATCTAATGAGTGCCATAATAATAAGATAGATCTTGAAAACTCATCTCATATTCTCTATGTTCGGCAGCAAGCTTTCTTTGAGGCAAGCAAAAGTAATCAAAAGGGCTAAATTTAGTGGGACAAAGGTCCCCAAGATCAATAAAGGGAGGAATAGGTTCCTCCTTCGGCCCTTCATAGTGCACAACTATTTCATCACTAAAAGCATTCTTTTGGCAAAATTTTGTGAGCCTATACTCAAGAGAGTATCCTAGCTCATCGGTTCGAAGAGCAAAATCATTATTAAGTTCGTTAATGCAATCAATCAAGACTTTGGTAGGAACCTTTTTCTAAGGTTTTCATTAAAAGCGACATAGTCGGAAGATTGAAAACGTGTGAATTCCTCTTGATCATAAAGGATCGCTTCTATGGGAGGACGACCGGCGTCCACCCTATAGTGCGCAAAGATTTCTTTGGCTTCTCTAATGATAAATCTAAACTCATGAGCCAAAAAGATAGTAATAGCGCGCTTAACAGAAGAATGCTCAATATTAGAAAATTCTAGAAAAATTCTTTGTATGCAAGGATGCATATGCATAAATTGTCTTTCAAGTTCAACCACAAGCATAGCGATAGCATCCGCAAGACTACTGGTTCTATGAAGGATAGAACAACCCAAGGAAGGTAAATCACCGGTACAAGTAAAGAAATCTTGAATAACACCTTTGCCAATAATGTTACCACTGCTGATTCGAAACTTTTTAGTATGCAAGATAGGGGGTTCATCGGCCGGAGCCTCGAGATTTTCTATGTTATTGTCCATATCGACGATAATCTCCCCAGTTTTAGACATAGCGGCAAACAAAAAGGCAAACGAGAAAAATGCGAAATAAAAAGAGAGGAGGAGATTGGGAAAGAGAGGGCGAATAAAACGGCAAGGGTGAAGTGGGGGAGAGGAAAACGAGAGGCAAATAATGTAATGCGAGAGATAGGGATTGTGATGGGTACTTGGTATGGTTGACTTTTGCGCAAACTCCCCGGCAATGGCGCCAGAAATTCTTCTTGCTACCTCTTGAGCACTGCGTTGGATTTCCCCGAAGAGGAGAGGATGATGCAGTAAAGTAGCGTAAGTATTTCCCTCAGTTTTTGAGAACCAAGGTATCAATCCAGTAGGAGATCACGCACGAGTCCCTTGTACCTACACAAAACGATAGCTACTCGCAACCAACGCGATTAGGGGTTGTCAATCCCTTCATGGTCACTTACGAGGGTGAGATCTAATAGAGATGATAAATAATATTTTTGGTATTTCTGATATAAAGATGCAAAGTGAAAAGTAAAAGGAAAAGTAAAAACAAAACAAATAATAAAGTAATGGAGATTGATATGATGAGAATAGACCCGGGGGGCATAGGTTTCACTAGTGGCTTCTCTCAAGAGCATAAGTATTCTACGGTGGGTGAACAAATTACTGTTGAGCAATTTATAGAAAAGCGAATAATTATGAGATTATCTAGGTATGATCATGTATATAGGCATCACGTCCAAGACAAGTAGTTCGAAACGATTCTGCATCTACTACTATTACTCCACTCATCGACCGCTATACAACATGCATCTAGAGTATTAAGTTAAAACAGAGTAACGCCTTAAGCAAGATGACATGATGTAGAGGGATAAATTCATGCAATATGATAAAACCCCCATCTTGTTATCCTGGATGGCAACAATACAATACATGCCTTGCAACCCTTTCTGTCACTGGGTAAGGACACCGCAAGATTGAACCCAAAGCTAAACACTTCTCCCACGGCAAGAACTACCAATCTAGTTGGCCAAACCAAAAGGATAATTCGAAGAGACTTGCAAAGATAACTCAATCATACATACACGAATTTAGAGAAGAATCAAATATTATTCATAGATAAGCTGGATCATAAACCCACAATTCATCATTCTCAACAAACACACCGCAAAAAGAAGATTACATCGAATAGATCTCCACAAGAGAGGGGGAGAACTTTGTATTGAGATCCAAAAAGAGAGAAGAAGCCATCTAGCTACTAGCTATGGACCCGAAGGTCTAAAGTAAACTACTCACACTTCATCGGAGATGCTATGGTGTTGATGTAGAAACCCTCCGTGGTAGATGCCCTCTCCGGCGGAGCTCCAGAACAGGCCCCAAGATGGGATCTCACAGATACAGAAGGTTGCGGTGGTGGAATTAGGTTTTTGGCTATATATTTGATCTGACGGGGGTATGTAGGTATATATAGGAGGAAGGAGTACGTCGGTGGAGCAACAGGGGGCCCACGAGGCAGGGGCCGCGCCCAGGGGGGTGCCCTCCACCCTCGTGACCTCATCTGGCACTTCTTGGAGTAGGGTCCAAGTCTCCTGGATCACGTTCGGTGAGAAAATCACGTTACCGAAGGTTTTATTCCGTTTGGACTCCGTTTGATATTCTGTTTCTTTGAAATACTGAAATAGGCAAAAAACAGCAATTCTGGGCTGGGCCTCCGGTTAATAGTTTAGTCCCAAAAATAATATAAAAGTGGAAAATAAAGCCCAATATAGTCCAAAACAGTAGATAAAGTAGCATGGAGCAATCGAAAATTATGGATACGTTGGAGACGTATCAAAAGACAGTGTGCATGTGTGATATGTTAGAGATTGAGGCAATGATAACAGATTCTTTGTGTCTATTTGTGTGGAGGATAGAGAGAGACATGTACATGGGGCTTTGCGTTGTGTAACGTGGAGACACATATACATAATTAGAGAGTGAGTGTGTGAGATACACATGCGGACATGGGGAGAGATGAGGATCCAGATAAATGGGTGTCTATGCATGTCTGGGTGTGTTTGTGCACGCATTTTGTGTGTGAGAGGGAGTGTGTGTATGTGGAGTAGAGAGACCACTGATGATGTAAACCTAGTATAAGGGAAGGGGGAATGGTGTGACATGTGTAGTAGCGAGATAGCACGGGTGCGGGCGGGGGGAGCAGACTATTTGGAAGAGACATCGAGTGTGTGTGTGTGGGAGAGGGGTGTCAGAGCAAGAGAGAGAGAGAGAGAGCAAGCTAGCGACGGAGAGAGAGAGAGAGAGGAAGAGAGGGGGCGAGAGGGGTCGTTTGTGTCCATAAATGGCGTATAGATAGGGACACAATGTTGATGTTGTCCGAAATTGGCCTATGTACGGAGACGCAAAGGAAGCGAGTCATCGTGTGTGTGATAGGGACTTCATGAGAGATCTAGAATAGATGGTGTAGATAACAATGTGCGAAATCGAGAATGATGATACATTAGGGAGCTATGGAAAGAGTCACGACATATATGTATACAAGGAAGGAGCTGGGGCGGGTCCGCATGTGGGAGAGATAGAAAGAGGAGAGTGGTGCACAAGGAGACAAACTATGCTTGTTTGCAGTGGGGGTGGTGTGTGAGGTGAGTGCGCGAGAACCACATAACTAGGGAGATAGACGTTTGGGGGAGACGTTTTGTGTGTATGGGAAATATACACTCTACATAGTCTGTGTGCTTGGGTAAGAGAGATAGCGGGAGACCTAGAGAGTGAGGGAAGAGATGTGTGCATGCCCGAGAGACAAAGTGATAGAGACCTATATTGGGGTCCGGACTTTACAAGAGACAAGGGTGTTAATGTGCTCGTGTGTTGGTGTTTGGGGGAGAGAACGACTTCTCTATGTGTGTGTGTGTGTGGTGGTGGTGGGGGGGGGGTGGCTTCAGATAAAGAGTGAGGTGTCTATATTTGAGGGACTTTAGCGTAATTGATATTGTGCACTCATGGTTGATCAATTTGTTTCATAGTTTGGACTATGAGATAACGATACTCTTGAACATGCATGATATACCTTGATGTACCAGAATTACAAACCTAAGATTGGAGTTTTGGAATTCGACTCCATCATTAGCTTTTGTAATTCATTTAAACGGAGGTACATTTTTAAGCCGGGATTTAGTGATTTCAAATTCATATATCAAACCTAGAGATATACACATACGGGCATGTTCAAACTTTATAATCATCCACTTTATTCATACACATACACATTTTTTCTTTTGTCATCATATTTAGGATAAACACATTTGGAATTTCATTTGAATTGGACCGTATGATGGTATTTGCTTGTAGTAGCTCAATTATCCATATTTGAATTGAATGGACAATCTAAGTTTCGAGTTGGAGACATTGATTTTCAAAACTTGCACATTTTTTGCGTGCAAAACAAACAAATTGTCGGCCATGATATCATAGTTGGCCGTACGAGAGCAGAATACTTATAATTTTAGGCACCAAAAGCTTTCAAACTTCCCGCTCACATCGAAATATCACGCGCCCGAAAGTTTAGCCCTACAATATTCCTGTCTTACCCCTGACACATGAACGGAAAAGGGCTGCTTTGGTAACTCCATTGTTTTCCCCTCTTTGCCCCCAACATTCTTCCCCAGAGCCCCTTCCCTTCCCCTCCCCGACCCCCCCAACCACGGCAAGCCATCGAATCTAGTCCTCCGCCGCAGCGGTGGACCTCACACCCCGCCGGATCTACCTTCTGCGCCTTGGAACCCCCAACTGCCAACTCACCACTTCACCGGAGCCGCTTCAGCGACTGGCTTGTCCACCGCTCCAGATCTCCTTGACCACCATCATGGTCCACCGCACCGGATCTGCTTAACCGACGCCCTCGTCCACCACAGTGTAGGCCCTTCACTGACTCCCTCATCCGCCCCTTCGCTGGCCCTTCATACAAGCCCTCGTCCGCTGCAACAGATCCGCCTCACTGAAAGCACTATACAACACGCCCGCCGATGCCTTTGTCCACTGCACCGGACCCGCTCCACGGACGCCATATTCAACTCCACCGGCCCTGCTTTACCGATGCCGCAACTTCATTAGGTTATTTCGATTTGTACTCCTTCGGTTTTTCTCTTTATCGTTCAACTGTTCACTTACCACAGTTGAGCTTTCTTGTATCTTGACAGGCGCCGCAACCGTAGCACCGGAGCCGCTTCAGCGACGGCAACAACCGGCCCAAACTCAACCGCAACACAAGCACCATCGACGATCCTTAGCTATCAAGTATGACAACGATACCCATACGCCACCGAGAATCAGGTACTATTATCCAATGGCCGGCGCCTACGTTCACTTTCCTAGCATAAGCACCGCACCTTTGAATTTCTTCAGGGCATCATTCAGTTTTTCATGAGACGTGTTATTCTGCTTGCACCTGTAGGGCCATACTTCTGGCAGTGAACATGTTACATGTGCTAAATTACATACCAGTGCACATATAGTTTATATGCTTTAGTTTTGTCCTAAGTACTCCCTCCGTTCCCAAATAGATGACCCAACTTTGTACTAACTTTGTACTGAAGTTAGTACAAAGTTGAGTCATCTATTTTGGAACGGAGGGAGTATTACTGTACTTCCTAGATATCACTGCCTACTAATTTACTTCTTGAATGCTATATTTATGATAATGGTGTTGTTCTGATGCCACCTGTTGGTTCCATCAGACTGCTTAATGTTCTCTATGCTTAATTACACATCAGCAAACTAGCATGTGGTTCCGCTGCTTTTTGTTTGTTTTATCGTACATTTTCTGATGCTAGCTATTACATCACTGCTCCGAGCCTCTATTCATTACTTGTTTGTGTGTTCTTGATCTTCCCAAGTTGCATGACTAATTTGATGCTTCTATTAATTATGGAGCTGCCAACCCCATCAAGCAAAATATTAGTTCTTTTGGGGCTAGCACCTCGAACAAGCATAAAAATAGAGGGAAACAGATATATTGTCGTGTATGCACACACCCTTCTTTCATTAGTTTAGATGAACCATTCATGATCAATTCGGACCAGTGCATGCGATTAAAATTAATTTTACCTAAATAGAGGGTGCAGAAAAAGCTACAACAACTAGATTTGCAACCACGGGATGCTGACGATATCTTCAAAGAACATTGCAACAGCAGCGAGGCTTCACAGCAACATATGGTAAGCCAGTGTGTTTTAGTACATGTGAAATGTAATGCGAGTGGGCTGCTTTCTTGGCTTGTGCCCTCAACCTATAATCCTACCGAATTACAAATAGTTCAGTTGTCTGCTTTGCTGTATTGCTTGATTCGAATGCTTGTTTGTTGTTACGCTATACCTGAGTTGGCCAATATGTCAGCAGTGCCTGCTGTACTATCGTAAAGAAATGCATGCCTATTTCATTTGAGTCCTTAACTTGTCCTCTCAACTTCATCACAAGATTGTCTTCGTAGTTTATATGAGGCCACACTGTTAAGTGCTTTCTCAGATTATTTCAACTGCTTAGATGCCTTGGCAACTTATATATAGCGGTGGTACACTCCCTTTCAACTGGGCCCCGTTTAATCCCGATTAAAGTCCACTAGTGGTATGATAGTTCAAAAGAGTTTTTATTTTTTGAGGAAAATGAACTAGGGAGGTAGCAAAAACTAACTTGATGGGACTGGCGGATGTCGTTAATTTTCCACTTACATCCCTAGTTTCATCTTACCATTTTAATTTCTTTTCGGCTGATGCTGCTTCGAACCATTTAAATATAGTTTGCCATGCTCGGCAATAATTCGTCCGTCGTTTACCATGTAAGCTTACTGCGTGGATCATACGATAACTATCTCTTACTTATGTCCAGTGGAAACCTTTCAGGATGCCGTTCACACTAGGACACGATGTACAACCCCAGAATCTATTTGTGGAAGCAGTGCAACATCCATGTTACCAGATGGTAGCAGTTTAGAGGCAACACCGCCGGAGAGCAGTCTGAGCATAGATATTATAGTGCTTGAGGCTCTACTAGAGGCAGAAAGAGATGGTGTGGCTGCCATGAATGAGGTAATCTTTATCTTGAGGCTGGAAATTACGGAATTAGCAGCACGCATTATGCAAGCAACCCATGAATTGGAGGAAGTAAGAATGTTGCATTTTAAGACGGAGGAGGTCCTGCTGTTTCTGCTATCTGAAGCCCAAGGAAATCCCGGTTCTTCATTAGATTATTGTACTTGCATGTTGTGTCATGTCTCTGAATGGATTATGTTGCAAGACCCCTATGTTGTCCATGTGTTGTAAAGATCCAATTTTTTTAGGCAAGGTAATCCTCAGTACTTGTATGATTGACATAAGGTGAACTATTTTTCGTGTGAGCATATTGTATTGGATGAAATAATTGTTTGACTCAGAGTGTATCCAACGTACTGAATTCGAAGATCACGGCATTTCTAAATCATAATCATATATAAAGGTGGAATAAATCTTTGTTGTGGTTTTGAAGAAATAAATAACAAAACCTAGAATTATCTGTGGATATTCGTAATCGAATACAAATTGGATTTGAATTTAGTTTGCCAGGGCCCAGGGCAAATGTGAATGCTAATTCTCCCAATTTTTGAACGAAGCGGCTAAACACTCACTATAATTTGTGGGATGCCCGAAGCAAGTGTTTGCGAGATGGAAATTACTGTCTACCCCTGACACTTGACATCCTCATCGACCAGATTTACACTGCTGTCGATAGGGGTAGACTAGTAACTTCAATCAGACGTGACACGACGGCCTCTGAGCCCATTCAGACACGGTGGGCGCCAAACGTGGGCGGCAAAACACATTTGATTCAAGCTCGTTTGAAAGACATGTGTCTCTTCCTCCATTTCCCCATTCATACACGGTGGGCGGCAAAACAAACTCTCCTTGTCTGAAATCGATGTAGGCTAATATTTTAAATAGGGGCAGGTGTGTAACTTCCCTCAGACATGACACAACCGCCCTACCTGTTAGCCTCGTTCATACACAGTGGGCACCAACCGTGGGCGGAAAAACACCCTCTCCTCGCCCAAAATAGTTACCGGCAAATATTTGGGAGATGCGAGATTACCGTCCTATCCCCAACCGACACGATGTCCAAAATTTTAAACGGGGGATAAGTTCGTAACTTTCCCACATTTCAGAGAAGCGCGTCCCAAAGTTTGAGATCCCCCTCCCCTCCATTTCCCCATTCATACACCGTCGGCGGCACGACAACCTCCGCACTGCGGCCAGCCTCCTCCGTCCGCCACCCCATCCTCCACCTTGTCGGAGCCGCTACCCCTACCCCGTCGTCCATTGCAAGAGATGGACGTCTCTCATCCACGGCGCTGGACCAGGATCCTTTCATCGCCTCCTCTCGCTTCATCGGCGCCGTCGTCCACCTTGTCGTTGCCGCTCCTACGACCGCCTCGTCCACGACAACAAGATATATCCCCCGACCCGTCCGTCTGCCGTCTAAAGTCTTCTTCCTGCCGCCGACAGCCATCGCACCTACAGCACCCTCAACGTATCAGCATAGGCCTACACGACGTCGCAAGAGAGGTGGTACTCTTCCGTATGTGCTTAAGTTATTGATCTCACCCGGAAAATAGATCGTAATTTGTTTGCTGTACTTTTCTTGTCCGTACCAAATCGTAGTGGCTAGTTGAAAGCAAAAATTGGTTCGCGAAGTAGCTTTGTCCGGTTTGCACCTTCAGATCCGCCATGGCACGGGCACTATACTCGTAAAGCTTATGGTTTCCCCCCTTTATATTCACTACCATCATCGTAGGTGCTTCGTGTCGTGCTAGCACTGCTCCTCAAGACCTCAGCCCAAATCTTAGGTGTTGAAATATGAATATGATATGATGCTCATATCACTAAAATAGAGAATGTTTAATTGGTCACCTAATGTTCCTATATTCGTTTCGAAAAGCATGTGCGCCACCCACTGGTCCAGCTAGTTCCATTTTCCTGATTTTTCTCTTGATGCTTAGGGTTTTCCCCTTCTATCTACTCTACTATGATCTACGTAGGTGCTTTCTGTCGTACTAGCATTACTCCACCCTTCAAGCTAAACAACACAACACTCAGAATTTGAAAGCTTAGTTGTTCAAATATTATTGTGATATGATACTGATATTAGTTAACCGACACATTTAATTGGTTAGCTAAAGGTCCCACTTGAGTTTCCAAATGCATGTCGCGACATATAGAGAGATAGCATAATTGCATTTCTTTATCACTTGTTGACCATAGTTTCTTGTCCATACCAAATCTTAATTGTTATTTCAAAGCAAACATTGGTTGCTAACTACCCTTTGCGCAGTTTGCAGCTTCAGATCTGCCATCCCACTGCCATGGTCAACACTGTACTCATCATGCTTATGGTTTCCCCATTTTATGATGACCACAATCAGCCTACGTGGTTCGTGTCGTAATAGCACTGCTCCACCCATCGAGCTAAACAAGCTTAGGTGTACAAATTCATATATGATATTATTGTTGATATTAGTAAAACTGAGAGATGTTTAATTGGTTAGCTAAATGTTCCTACTTTAGTTTCGAAATGCATGTGAGCCACATATGGAGAGATCGGAAAGAATAGTATTTCTCTGTGCGCTCTGGTTCATCATGGGTGGCCAACCGACATTGTATTGAAAGACTTGTAATATCTTCAATCTGCTTTCTCTTCTGCTCTTCTTTAAGATGATACTCTTCTCTTGCGGTCGACTGGTCAGGTCGAGTTGTTCTCCCTTAGTATATTTTGAATCTGCCAGGTCAGGTCGACTTGTTCTTCTTTACTATATGTTGAAGCTGTCATCTGTGAAGTGTCATCACTTCTGGAGCTCTCATATTTTGAGTAGTAGGCCACATTATATTAATGCACAACACAAATTACAGCATGCATGGCATCTCTTAAAAGAATTGCAGAGATAACACAAAGGGGTTTACAGGGAGGCAGTATTGGATTAGAATCACTTCTGCATTACAAAGAAAATCTCACTTGTTTTTATGTTTTCATGCATGTCAGATATTGAACATTATCAAAATGAATATGAGAATGGGCACACGAGAGGAATATTGCGGAATGATCCACTGGCTAACAAACTTGGCATGGTGGAGGATGGCCTATCCTATTCACCCATCAAGGTGCTTGCTCTAACTTTGCAAAGTTGTATTGGTCGCACATATTTTGCATCTGACCTCTTGCATTACTTCTACTTTGTTACACCATCTACTTAGTTTAAGCATCATATATGAGTATATGCCATACCTATCCATTTTCCGTACCTATTCCATGTGTCGTCACACTATGTTTTTCCAGTCAAATGTTGTTCTTTCGTAATAGATGTCCAAAAGGAAGAGGGTGAGTGCAGATCCTCAAGGAGTACAAACTAGGTATTTGGAAAAGGTAGTGATACCTATTAAATTAGATAGATCAGCAGGCACAGAAAACACAGACCCAACTGTACCACACTTTACCCCTACTCAAGTGGCCAAACCCCTATTAGAACTGCTGGGAGCCCAGCGTCAGGTACTGTCTATGATATCAATTCAAAATTTGAACTCCTAAATTTCTGCTTGTGCCTTACCTTCTCTCTTGTATGAAAACTAATTTCAGATGAATCTACTTGCTCAAAGGATCATACGATCTCAAAACAATATTGGGCTCTGCATTGCTCTTTTCAGTACCTCTCTCCATTTTGCCTTGTAACGCTGTACTTTATTAATTACTATTTGATTATGTATCATCAGTCTGCACCTGAGCTTCATTATCCTCTGTTTCTTCCAATATTATTTGATCTATATTTACTCTTTGCAAAATGTAGAATAATGGCAACGCTTATAAAGAATTTTCTTTGGGGAATTTATTGAATTATCCTTCCATTAACATGGAGAAGGGCTTTGTCCAGCCCGTGTTAACATGTAATGTCAGTTCATCCCTCTCAAGTCTTCAAACTTTGTTCTAGTATAGATTTGGATAGGCATCATTTCCTCCACTGCTGTTTGCTTTGCTGTTTACATCTGATTGGATGTTTGCAACAACTACCAGTTTCAAATTGTAGTTGTAAAAACATGTTCCTTATGCAGAACAGATCCATTTATTTGCTTACATAATTGTGAAACCTGTTACGTGTCTCCTTGTTTCTCTTTCAGAGTCGTATCTCTTATGCCAGGCAAAACTTTAGGGAAGATAGTGAGCCAAACCATGTTGAGGACAGCGAGATGACCCCAAGGTCCTGTCTTGATGAAGATAGTGAGTTGAAGCTACTGACCAGCAGGTGTGAGACAACCTCTGTGCAGTCACTGCCTCAATCAGTTCGACTTCTTCAGTATTAACTTAAAGTAGAAAGGCTTGCTTCAGCTCAGCTCCGACTTGAAGTCAAAGATGCAATGAAGATGTTAGAGGACTGCCGTGCGCACCATCATGCCATAAATCTAGTGTTGATGCATCTATCGTCGAGACAACTGAGGTCTACTCAGCTTCTTCGGCTGTTTGGGGGGCCCGACCTGGCCAAGCCTAGTGCCTTCTGAAGTGCTCTCAGTTTTGTATATTCTTTTGTCGGCATGTTTATTTGCACTGGTGGCGAACTTTGATGCCCAGTGGATGTAATATGTGTGATAGCCGTGATAGCCCAGCGTAAGTTGCTTGCTTATTTATTTCCTTGTTGTCTTGTTTATTTGTTTGCTTGTAATCATTGCAGTTCTTTTTCCGCGGTTTGCTAGTGGCTGCAATAACCTATTTTTTTAAAACTAGGCCACAATAACCATGGGCTAATATTTACTGTAGTGACACTGGGCCTCCTACGGGCCGTAGAAACAGTGGGCCTTCTACGGGCCGTAGAAACAGTGGGCCTTCTACAGGCCATAGAAACAGTAGGCCTTCTACGGGCCGTAGAAACAATGGGCCTTCTACGGGTCGTATCATCAATGGGCCTTATACGGGCCGTATGATCGATTGGCCAAACATGGGCCAATAACAGGCCGCATTATGGCCGTAAACGGGCTAGAGTTGGAATCGTCCATTCATGGGCCGAACATAACGGGCCATCCTTAATAGGCCATATTTGATGACGCTATGAAAACGACCTAACGTATTAACGGACCACAAACGGGCCGACTGTAACCACGGGCTGAATTTTGGCCCACAAGCAGAAAATGACAATAACGGCCCGTAAGTAAATGAATGCTGGAAATGAGCCCAAGAATAAATGGGCTCTTAGAAGGCCGAATGATAACATGGGCTGGAAACAGCCCAACAAACTAACGGGCCGTTAATGGGTATAAAGTTATACACTATTCATTACGAGCCAGTTTCACCACGGGCCGTTAATGGGTGTAAAGTGATACACTGTTCCTTACGGGGCAGTTTCACTACGGGCCGTTAATGGGCCAAGAGTTACAAAGGGCCTCATATGGGCCGAAAGACGTCATGGGCCATACATGGGCCAGAAGTGAAAACGGGTTGGAATCATATTGGATGGCCCAGATGACGCTACTGGGCCTAATTTGGATAGGGCATGGGCCTTGGGTTAGCGGGCTGTAAATGGGCTATATTCGAACATGCCGTTAACATGCTTTCCATGGGCCGGCCTGCCACCTTTTGACCAAGTCAAACGGGCTGACCTTTTCATAGGAATGGGCCTCTGTTGGGTCGTGCCACGTGCCGACGTATCATAGGCGCCTTATGTCCAATGAGTGGATGACATCTATCCCAACGATGAGCCGACACGTGTTTCCTCCAGCCAATGATGATTTTGTTGGGGAACATTGCAGAAAATTAAAAAGTTTCCTACGGTTTCACCAAGATCCATCTATGAGTTCATCTAAGCAACGAGTCATAGGAGAGAGATTGCATCTACATACCACTTTGTAGATCGCGCGCGGAAGCGTTCAAGGGAACGGTGATGATGGAGTCGTACTCGCCGTGATTCAAATCACCGATGACCAAGTGCTGAACGGACAACACCTCTGCGTTCAACACACGTACGGAACGGATGACGTCTCCTCCTTCTTGATCCAGCAAGGGGGAAGGAGAGGTAGATGATGATCCAGCAGCACAACGGTGTGGTGGTGGATGCGGCAGAACTCCGGCAGGGCTTCGCCAAGCTGCTGCGGGAGGAGGACGAGGTGTAGCAGGGGGAGGGAGGCTCCAATGCACAGGGTGCGGCTGCCCTCCCCCCTGCCCTCCTTTATATAGGCCCCCAAGGGGGGGGGGCGCCGGCCCTGGGAGATGCAATCTCCCAAGGGGGGCGGCGGCCAAGGGGGGTGGAGTGCCCCCCCAAGGCAAGTGGTGCGCCCCCCCCACCTAGGGTTTCCAACCCTAGGCGCAGGGGGGGCAAGGGGGGGGGGGCGCACCAGCCCACTAGGGGCTGGTTCCCCTCCCACTTCAGCCCACGGGGCCTTCCGGGACAGGTGGCCCCACCCGGTGGACCCCCGGGACCCTTCCGGTGGTCCCGGTACAATACCGGGTGACCCCGAAATTTCCCGATGGCCGAAACAACACTTCCTATATATAATTCTTTACCTACGGACCATTCCGGAACTCCTCGTGACGACCGGGATCTCATCCGGGACTCCGAACAACATTCGGTTTGCTGCATACTCATATTCATACAACCCTAGCATCACCGAACCTTAAGTGTGTAGACCCTACGGGTTCGGGAGATATGCAGACATGACCGAGACGGCTCTCCGGTCAATAACCAACAGCGGGATCTGGATACCCATGTTGGCTCCCACATACTCCTCGATGATCTCATCGGATGAACCACGATGTCGAGGATTCAAGCAACCCTGTATACTATTCCCTTTGTCAGACGGTATGTGACTTGCTCGAGACTCAATCGTCGGTATCCCAATACCTCGTTCAGTCTCGTTACCGGCAAGTCACTTTACTCGTACCGTAATGCATGATCCCATGACCAGACACTTGGTCACTATGAGCTCATTATGATGATGCACTACTGAGTGGGCCTAGTGATACCTCTCCGTTATCCGGAGTGACAAATCCCAGTCTTGATCCGTGTCAACCCAACAGACACTTTCGGAGATACCTGTAGTGCACCTTTATAGTCACCCAGTTACGTTGTGACGTTTGGTACACCCAAAGCACTCCTACGGTATCCGGGAGTTACACGATCTCATGGTCTAAGGAAGAGATACTTGATATAGAAAAAGCTCTAGCTAAACGAACTACACGATCTTGTGCTATGCTCAGGATTGGGTCTTGTCCATCACATCATTCTCCAAATGATGTGATCCCGTTATCAACGACATCCAAATGTCCATAGTCAGGAAACCATGACTATCTGTTGATCAACGAGCTAGTCAACTAGAGGCTTACTAGGGACGTATTGTGGTTTATGTATTCACACGTGCATTACGATTTCCGAATAATACAATTATAGCATGAATAAAAGACAATTATCATGAACAAGGAAATATAATAATAATCCTTTTATTATTGCCTCTAGGGCATATTTCCAACAGTCTCCCACTTGCACTAGAGTCAATAATCTAGTTACATTGTGATGAATCGAACACCCATAGAGTTCTGGTGTTGATCATGTTTTGCTCGCGAAAGAGGTTTAGTCAACGGATCTGCGACATTCAGATCCGTATGTACTTTGCAAATATCTATGTCTCCATCTTGAACATTTTCACGGATGGAGTTGAAACGACGCTTGATGTGCCTGGTCTTCTTGTGAAACCTGGGCTCCTTGGCAAGGGCAATAGCTCCAGTGTTGTCACAGAAGAGTTTGGTCGGCCCCGACGCATTGGGTATGACTCCTAGGTCGGTGATGAACTCCTTCACCCAGATTGCTTCATGCGCTGCCTCCGAGGCTGCCATGTACTCCGCTTCACATGTAGATCCCGCCACGACGCTCTGCTTGCAGCTGCACCAGCTTACTGCTCCACCATTCAACATATACACGTATCCGGTTTGTGACTTAGAGTCATCCAGATCTGTGTCGAAGCTAGCGTCGACGTAACCCTTTACGACGAGCTCTTCGTCACCTCCATAAACGAGAAACATGTCCTTTGTCCTTTTCAGGTACTTCAGGATATTCTTGACCGCTGTCCAGTGTTCCTTGCCGGGATTACTTTGGTACCTTCCTACCAAACTTACGGCAAGGTTTACATCAGGTCTGGTACACAGTATGGCATACATAATAGATCCTATGGCTGAGGCATAGGGGATGACCATCATCTCTTCTTTATCTTTTGCCGTGGTCGGGCATTGAGCCGAGCTCAATCTCACACCTTGCAATACAAGCAAGAACCCTTTCTTGGACTGATCCATTTTTAACTTCTTCAAAATCTTATCAAGGTATGTGCTTTGTGAAAGACCTATGAGGCGTCTCGATCTATCCCTATAGATCTTGATGCCTAATATGTAAGCAGCTTCTCCAAGGTCCTTCATTGGAAAACACTTATTCAAGTAGGCCTTAATGCTGTCCAAGAATTCTATATCATTTCCCATCAAAAGTATGTCATCTACATATAATATGAGAAATGCTACGGAGCTCCCACTCACTTTCTTGTAAACGCAGGCTTCTCCATAAGTCTGCATAAACCCAAACGCTTTGATCATCTCATCAAAGCGAATGTTCCAACTCCGAGATGCTTGCACCAGCCCATAAATGGATCGCTGGAGCTTGCATACTTTGCTAGCATTCTTAGGATCGACAAAACCTTCCGGCTGCATCATATACAACTCTTCCTTAAGATAACCGTTAAGGAATGCCGTTTTGACGTCCATCTGCCATATCTCATAATCATAGTATGCGGCAATTTCTAACATGATTCGGACGGACTTAAGCTTCGCTACGGGAGAGAAAGTCTCATCATAGTCAATCCCTTGAACTTGCCGATAACCCTTAGCGACAAGTCGACCTTTATAGATGGTGACATTACCATCCGCGTCCATCTTCTTCTTAAAGATCCATTTGTTTTCTATCGCTCGCCGATCATCGAGCAAGTCAGTAAAAGTCCATACTTTGTTTTCATACATGGATTCTATCTTGGATTGCATGGCTTCTAGCCATTTGTTGGAATCTGAGCCCGCCATCGCTTCTTCATAGTTCGAAGGTTCACCGTTGTCTAACAACATGATTTCCAGGACAGGGTTGCCATACCACTCTGGTGTTGAACGTGTCCTTGTGGACCTACGAAGTTCAGTAGCAACTTGATCCGAAGTACCTTGATCATCATCATTAATTTCCTCTCCAGTCAGTGTAGGTACCACAGGAACATTTTCCTGAGCTGCACTACTTTCCGGTTCAACAGATAGTACTTCATCGAGTTCTACTTTCCTCCCACTTACTCCTTTCGAGAGAAACTCTTTTTCCAGAAAGGATCCATTCTTGGCAACAAAGATCTTGCCCTCGGATCTTAAGTAGAAGGTATACCCAATGGTTTCCTTGGGGTATCGTATGAATACGCATTTTCCGACTTGGGTTCGAGCTTTTCAGGTTGAAGTTTCTTGACATAAGCATCGCATCCCCAAACTTTTAGAAACGACAGCTTAGGTTTCTTCCCAAACCATAATTCATACGGTGTCGTCTCAACGGATTTAGACGGTGCCCTATTTAAAGTGAATGTAGCTGTCTCTAGAGCGTATCCCCAAAATGATAGCGGTAAATCGGTAAGAGACATCATAGATCGCACCATATCCAATAGAGTGCGATTACGACGTTCGGACACACCGTTACGCTGAGGTGTTCCAGGCGGCGTGAGTTGTGAAACGATTCCACATTTCCTTAAGTGTGTACCAAATTCATGACTTAAGTATTCTCCTCCACGATCTGATCGTAGGAACTTTATCTTTTGGTCATGTTGATTCTTTACCTCATTCTGAAATTCCTTGAACTTTTCAAAGGTCTCAGACTTGTGTTTCATCAAGTAGACATACCCATATCTACTCAAGTCATCAGTGAGAGTGAGAACATAACGATATCCTCCGCGAGCCTCAACGCTCATTGGACCGCACACATCGGTATGTATGATTTCCAATAAGTTGGTTGCTCGCTCCATTGTTCCGGAGAACGGAGTCTTGGTCATTTTACCCATGAGGCATGGTTCGCACGTGTCAAATGATTCATAATCGAGAGACTCTAAAAGTCCATCAGTATGGAGCTTCTTCATGCGCTTGACACCTATGTGACCAAGGCGGCAGTGCCACAAGTATGTGGGACTATCGTTATCAACTTTACATCTTTTGGTATTCACACTATGAATATGTGTAACATTACGTTCGAGATTCATTAAGAATAAACAATTGACCATCGGGGCATGACCATAAAACATATCTCTCATATAAATAGAACAACCATTATTCTCGGATTTAAATGAGTAGCCATCTCGCATCAAATGAGATCCAGATACAATGTTCATGCTCACACTTGGCACTAAATAACAATTATTGAGGTTTTAAAACTAATCCCATAGGTAAATGTAGAGGTAGCGTGCCGACGGCGATCACATCGACCTTAGAACCATTCCCGACGCACATCGTCACCTCGTCCTTCGCCAGTCTCCGCTTATTCCGCAGCTCCCGCTGTGAGTTACAAATTTGAGCAACGACACCGGTATCAAATACCCAGGAGTTACTACGAGTACTGGTAAGGTACACATCAATTACATGCATATCAAATATACCTTTAGTGTTGCCGGCCTTCTTGTCCGCTAAGTATTTGGGGCAGTTCCGATTCCAGTGACCCTTCCCTTTGCAATAAAAGCACTCAGTCTCAGGCTTGGGTCCATTCTTTGACTTCTTCCCGGCAACTGGCTTACCGGGCGCGCCAACATCTTTGCCGTCCTTCTTGAAGTTCTTCTTACCCTTGCCCTTCTTGAACTTAGTGGTCTTATTGACCATCAACACTTGATGTTCTTTCTTGATTTCAACCTCTGCTGACTTCAGCATTGAGAATACTTCAGGAATGGTCTTCACCATCCCTTGCATATTGTAGTTCAACACAAAGCTCTTGTAGCTCGGTGGGAGCGACTGAAGGATTCTGTCAATGACCGCCTCGTCCGGGAGGTTGATCTCCAGCTGGGACAGGCGGTTGTGCAACCCAGACATTTTGAGTATGTGCTCACTGACAGAACTGTTTTCCTCCATCTTACAACTATAGAACTTGTCGGAGACTTCATATCTCTCGACCCGGGCATGAGCTTGAAAAACCATTTTCAGCTCCTCGAACATCTCATATGCTCCGTGTCGCTCAAAACGCTTTTGGAGCCCCGGTTCTAAGCTGTAAAGCATGCCGCACTGAACGAGGGAGTAATCATCAGCACATGACTGCCAAGCGTTCATAACGTCTTGGTTCTCTGGGATGGGTGCTTCACCTAGCGGTGCTTCTAGGACATAATCTTTCTTGGCTGCTATGAGGATGATCCTCAGGTTCCGGACCCAGTCCGAATAGTTGCTGCCATCATCTTTCAGCTTGGTTTTCTCTAGGAACGCCTTGAAGTTCATGTTGACATGAGTGTTGGCCATTTGATCTACAGGACATATTTTGCAAAGGTTTTAGACTAAGTTCATGATAATTAAGTTCATCTAATCAAATTATTTAATGAACTCCCACTCAGACTAGACATCCCTCTAGAAATCTAAGTGTTACACGATCCGAGTCGACTAGGCCGTGTCCGATCATCACGTGAGACGGACTAGTCATCATCGGTGAACATCTCCATGTTGATCGTATCTTCCATACGACTCATGTTCGACCTTTCGGTCTCTTGTGTTCCGAGGCCATGTCTGTACATGCTAGGCTCGTCAAGTTAACCCTAAGTGTTTATGCATGTGTAAAACTGTCTTACACCCGTTGTATGTGAACGTAAGGATCTATCACACCCGATCATCACGTGGTGCTTCGAAACGGCGAACTTTAGCAACGGCGCACAGTTAGGGGGAACACTTTCTCGAAATTGTTATAAGGGATCATCTTATTTACTACCATCGTTCTAAGTAAACAAGATGCATAAACATAATAAACATCTCATGCAATTATATAAAGTAGTGACATGATATGGCCAATATCATATAGCTCCTTCGATCTCCATCTTCGGGGCTCCATGATCATCTTCGTCACCGGCATGACACCATGATCTCCATCATCATGATCTCCATCATCGTGCCTTCATGAAGTTGTCACGCCAACGACTACTTCTACTTCTATGGCTAACGCGTTTAGCAATAAAGTAAAGTAGTTTACATGGCGTTCTTCAATGACACGCAGGTCATACAAAAATAAAGACAACTCCTATGGCTCCTGCCGGTTGTCATACTCATCGACATGCAAGTCGTGATTCCTATTACAAGAACATGATCTCATACATCACAATATATCATTCATCATTCATCACAACTTCTGGCCATATCACATCACATGACAATTGCTGCAAAAACAAGTTAGACGTCCTCTAATTGTTGTTGCATCTTTTACGTGGCTGCAATTAGGTTCTAGCAAGAACGTTTTCTTACCTACGAATAACCACAACGTGATTTTGTCAACTTCTATTTACCCTTCATAAGGACCCTTTTCATCTATTCCGCTCCAACTAAAGTAGGAGAGACAGACACCCGCTAGCCACCTTATGCAACTAGTGCATGTCAGTCGGTGGAACCTGTCTCATGTAAGAGTACGTGTAAGGTCGGTCCGGGCCGCTTCATACCACAATACCGCTGAAGCAAAATAAGACTAGTAGCGGCAAGCAAGTTGACAAGATCTACACCCACAACAAAATTGTGTTCTACTCGTGCAATAGAGAACTACGCATAGACCTAGCTCATGATGCCACGGTTGGGGAACGTTGCAAAAAATTAAAATTTTTCCTACGTTTCACCAAGATCCATCTATGAGTTCATCTAAGCAACGAGTCATAGGAGAGAGATTACATCTACATACCACTTTGTAGATCACGCGCGGAAGCGTTCAAGGGAACGGTGATGATGGAGTCGTACTCGCCGTGATTCAAATCACCGATGACCAAGTGCTGAACGGACAGCACCTCCGTGTTCAACACACGTACGGAATGGACGACGTCTCCTCCTTCTTGATCCAGCAAGGGGGAAGGAGAGGTTGATGATGATCCAGCAGCACAACGGTGTGGTGGTGGATGCAGCAGAACTCCGGCAGGGCTTCGCCAAGCTGCTGCGGGAGGAGGACGAGGTGTAGCAGGGGGAGGGAGGCGCCAATGCACAGGGTGAGGCTGCCCTCCCCCCTGCCCTCCTTTATATAGGCCCCCAGGGGGGCGCCGGCCCTGGGAGATGCAATCTCCCAAGGGGGGCAGCGACCAAGGGGGGTGGAGTGCCTCCCAAGGCAAGTGGTGCGCCGCCCCACCTAGGGTTTCCAACTTCAGCCCACGGGGCCTTCCGGGATAGGTGGCCCCACCCGGTGGACCCCCGGGACCCTTCCGGTGGTCCCGGTACAATACCGGGTGACCCCGAAACTTTCCCGATGGCCCAAACAGCACTTCCTATATATAATTCTTTACCTCCAGACCAATCAGGAACTCCTCGTGACGTCCGTGATCTCATCCGGGACTCCGAACAACATTTGGTTTGCTGCATACTCATAATCATACAACCCTAGCGTCACCGAACCTTAAGTGTGTAGACCCTACGGGTTCGGGAGATATGCAGATATGACCGAGACGGCTCTCCGGTCAATAACCAACAGCGGGATCTGGATACCCATGTTGGCTCCCACATACTCCTCGATGATATCATCGGATGAACCACGATGTCGAGGATTCAAGCAACCCCGTATACTATTCCCTTTGTCAGACGGTATGTGACTTGCCCGAGACTCGATCGCAGGTATCCCAATACCTCGTTCAGTATCGTTACCGGCAAGTCACTTTACTCGTACCGTAATGCATGATCCCATGACCAGACACTTGGTCACTATGAGCTCATTATGATGATGCACTACCGAGTGGGCCCAGTGATACCTCTCCGTTATCCGGAGTGACAAATCCCAGTCTCGATCCGTGTCAACCCAATAGACACTTTCGGAGATACCTGTAGTGCACCTTTATAGTCACCCAGTTACGTTGTGACGTTTGGTACACCCAAAGCACTCCTACGGTATTTGGGAGTTACACGATCTCATGGTCTAAGGAAGAGATACTTGACATAGAAAAAGCTCTAGCAAAACGAACTACACAATCTTGTGCTATGCTCAGGATTGGGTCTTGTCCATCACATCATTCTCCTAATGATGTGATCCCGTTATCAACGACATCCAAATGTCCATAGTCAGGAAACCATGACTATCTGTTGATCAACGAGCTAGTCAACTAGAGGCTTACTAGGGACGTATTGTGGTCTATGTATTCACATGTGCATTACGATTTCCGGATAATACAATTATAGCATGAATAAAAGACAATTATCATGAACAAGGAAATATAATAATAATCCTTTTATTATTGCCTCTAGGGCATATTTCCAACAGATTTTACACATGGAAAATCCCCATTGGTCGGGGCTATTAATGAGTTATCGGATCCAAAACCCGACCCGATAGCTTAACGGTGTTCCGTTACGGTGGATGCCACGTGTCGGTCACCCTTGACGAAAGCACTTCTGTGACGCGCGATTTATCATCATGGAAGTAGACACTTCCGTGATGATAATTTTGGTAATGTCATGGAACACTTCGACGACAACACATGTATGACTATCTTGATTCTGTCATAAAATCGTCATGGATGTACATGCATGACAAAAAATGTGACCTACTATGACAAACACGTATCATCACGGAAGTGTATTTTTTTGTAGTGTAGAGGGCTGGCCGGGGCGACGGTGGGGAGTTGTTTCGGGGCGGCGAGGCGGCGCTGGGGCCGGCGGTTTGGCCGGTGGTGGCCGACGGCTCAGGGGGGTGCAGGTTGAAGATGAACTGCAGGCCCTCCCTAAACTACATGTCAAGTGCCTCTCTGCTATCATTGCGTTCAGTTTCGCATTAACATTCAAATTCCACAGTAAATTTTTGTTTTGACAGTTAAGTTCAGAGTCAACAGTTTTTACCTCATCTGTTGTAGTCAGGTGGTTTTTGGTGATGTAAATTTTACATCTATTTTACATCATCTATTGGAGATGCTATTAGAATCCCACTTGAGATTGACGATGTCTGTCTTGTGCTGCTTCAGCCTTGACATCTTAAGGCTCACCGGAGCTGCTCCAACGACAGAACGATCCATCACAACAGATCAGTGCCCTGGACGCTGTCTACAGATTCCTCAGATCTTCCTCCACACCTCCGACAACCACCTCTGCCTCAACTGCTTCAGCGACCAACCCAATGATGCTGAGGTCTACACGTCTACGACAAAGAGGCTGTACACTTGTTGCATCACTTATTACTATACATTCATGTCGATCCATTAGGGCTATTTTGGTTCAATGGAAAAACATAGCAATAGGGAATTTTCCAATGGCACTCTACTATTCAATTATTCATGCATTTTGTTGAAAGGAATGAAGCAAAACATCCACCTGGACCTACTTTTCAAAATCCTATGCATGAAAACAAGACCAAGTGCATTAGTGGCAGAATAACATTCTAAATGTACACACTTTCATATGGTTTCACTTTATTTTGGCCATGTTTCTTTGCATTCCTCTGCTCTTCCAATTCCTGTAAACCAAACACCCAAGTTGACAGAAATCCTGTGTTTACAAATGCTCTGTTTACCATGTGCATTCTTATCCTATTCCGGTGTTTTTCCTATCCCTGCGTTTTTAGAATCATGCAAGCCAAATGAGCCCTTGCAGAATTACTTCAGTTACAGGTAGGTGTCGAAGGGAATTTTGTGTGGTTTGTCCTACTCCTGCCGTGACATCGTCCACCTCACCTGAGCTGCTCCATCGACAGAAGCATCCACCAAACCAGACATCACGACTCCTGACCGTCTTTCGCCGCCTCAGATCTCCTTCCCTGCCACTGGCACCCACCGCAGCGGCATCACCATCATCGACTCAGCAGATGAACCTGAGGAGTACACGGGTCCACAAGAGAGGTTGCACTCTTTTGTTTCTGCTTATGTTATGCATTGCTTAAAATACCTGCTACTTTATCTTCCTGTTCACCTCTTGGACTCCAAGTCAGGTCCAAATTAATGTTCAAACTTGAGTTCTAAATTAGTTGTGGGGCACATATCGAAGCAACAATGAATAGTATGTCTGTCTAATATCTGATTCACCTAGGGTATGCCTATGTTGTTCATCTTGGGTGGGAAACAAAGAGTAAAGCAATATCTGTGTCTTTATTAAATTAAAGCAATCATCAGCCTGCTATCATTATTTTTGGATCCACCCACTGGTTGTTACCATCACTCTAAATTTCTGCATGCTCTCCTTACATAATCTCACCATATTTTTTTCGTATGCATGTCAGATATTGTACACATTCATGCTGAACATGTAGAGAAAAAGAGAAGAGTTTTGCGTGGCAATACAATGTCATGTAGACATCACTCCATGGTGGGTTCAATGGCAAACCCTCCCCACCCCTCTCCGGATTGTAATCCAGAGGAAGATATCTGTTCTGAGGTGGATTCAGCCGCCGCTGACCACTCCTATTTACCCCCCAAGGTGTTTGCTCTACCTTGGCATGATGATGTTAGTCATATCATGCATATGTTGCCTTGCAGTGCCTACTTTTGACATCATATATGTCATCTGCTTAGTTTAGACATGTTCTGTAATGCCACCTGTTTAGTTTCTATATCATATATGGGAATTATGCAGTCTCATGTCTTTTAGCCAGCCATAATATATGTGAAATGTGCAATGCCATCCTATTTAACCAGGCATCATATATTTGAATGATATCTTGCCCATCCTTTTCTTCATTACATTTCCATTTGTTGACAATGTTTGTACATTAAACTACTCTTCCTATGAATCAGCCATTTGGTTGGGAGATGAAAAAATCTGGAGTGAAAACAAGGCCTTCAGAGCAGACAGTGCTACCTGTCGAAGCAGATCTCTTGTTGGGTCCCGATAGCTCCTCGGAGATGGATTCAGAGACAGATGACCAGTCCTATTCCCCCACCAAGGTGTATGCTCTAACTTGGCATGGTTATACTGCTCATATCATGCATATGGTGTCTTGCATTGCATAGTTTAGACATCATATACACAATATTCAACACCATGTTCTTAGTTTGAACATCATATCGAATGCCCTCTGTTTAGCATATAAATCACATATGTGAATTAAATGATGCGATCCTGATTACTTAGATAACATGTAGGTGAATTATGTCATGCGATCCTGTTTAGTTATTCATCATATCTTTGAATTATGTCATGCTATGCTATCCAGTTTAGATAGACATCATATATGTGAAATTATGTCATGCTATCCATTTTAGTTAAACAATATACATGTCAACTATTTCATGCCCTCTTTTTTCCACACTATCTATTACATCTGTCTCTCATACAATGTTTGTACATTCAACTATGTTTCCTGTTTATCAGCCATTTGAATTGGAGCGGGTGATGCCAGTATCTAGCAGACTAAAAACACGGTCTTCAAATAAAACAGTGCTACCTCTTGGTGGAGATAGTACCCCGGTTGTACATGCACAAGAACCAGCCCTACCACGCATAACCCAAACTCTCGCAGATTGTACCCCTACTGCGATGGACAGAGAACCAGCTTCACCCAATCTAACCCCAACCCCAGCCGATAGTAACCCAGTTCCTATTGACACAACACCATCTCCACCATAGAGCTCCAAAACAAGAGCAGTTAGTAAGGCAACTCCAGTGCCAAAGGGCTAGCACTATCACGGCGAACCCCAACTCCACCAGTCAGTACGCCTATTCCTGTGGAGGAAGCACAACCAGCTAGTCGTAGTTTAGCATCTATCGCATTTGATGTTGTTAAATCATATGTGCGTATCTTCCCATCTTGGAAATATTATACTGAAGATGAAGGAAAATGCCAGTTGCAGGTGTTTGTCCAGAAGTTATGTGTAAGTAATGTTATTCATGGCAATTACTTTGCTTTGTCCCATGCATCCTACCTCCATGATGGTTATAATATAGCAAATTTTCCCATTTTTCTCTATAGAGAAGGACCAATTTGGAAACTCAGGATGAGGTAACCTGTGCTACTACCTCTGCTATCTTCAAGAATGCTTGGTGGCAGTATCGGAATTACCTGAAGAAAATGTACTTCACCGGCAAAGAAACTCATCAAATTCCCTTACGTTCTCCTGAGACACATTTACTGGACGATGACTGGGAACGCCTTGTTCTGTACTGGTCCCGAACCAAGAATGTGGTAAGGTCTATGAGCTCATTTTCTATTTTTAAGTATTATATTCTTGCGTCTTACTGTACTCTGTTCATGTAGAACAAGTGCCTAAACCTAAAGAACAACTGTTCTAATTTAAGATTCCATTGCTATCATAATTCAAAAAAGCGTTAGACGTTAATTGTGTGTTTTGCCACCGCCTTGCGCTTTACTGACCAAAGCGCATGCTTATGCTTAGTTATGCACAAATTAAGCATAGTTATGCGCAATGCGTTTTGCCAACACCTAGAGCCTAGGCACGCTTAAGCACTCGCTTAAGCGCGCCTTTTTTAACTATGATTGCTTTGCTCTTGTATCACTGTATTTACTCATACAAACTTATTTTTAAATTGAAGGATCCAATCGAAACTCCAATGGCACAACAGGTATGTTCACGCATGTTTCTTTAACATGTTTGCTCTTATCAATAGCTCTGTTGATTTCAATTTTAATTGTGTATACAGTTGACTTTCATATCATGCACATTACTAGCATCACAATAGAGCCAATAGTGTTGTTGTACATGTAGACCCGTGGTACCCATCTAAAATCTTGTTGTGCCGTGTAGTTTCCCACGCTTTGTATTCTTTCACTGCTGCTTTGTCTTGAACTGATATGATTTGAACCGTGTCTCTATTTTGATTTGGTAAGACAATGCAGTGACCATAGGACATAGATATATGTTTGTTTGATGTTTTTATTATGTACTAGTACTTGGCAATAGAAGACTTGGTAGTTTAATCCTGTCCACCTTACTAATGTACTGGTTCACCGTAATGAGTTTCATATACTAGTACATGCTAAACTTGTTATGTGTCTGCTTGTTTCTTCTTTTAGAATGCTGACAGAATATTGGGGAAGAGTGCCTTATTAAGCAATGGTAAAGGAAGTAATGTAGATAAGGTTTAGGATAGTGACACATCCTTGTTGGTCTCCAACAAAGCTGATAAAACAGCTAAGGAAGACTATCTTGAAGACAGCAAGACAACCCCAAAGTCCTGTCTTGGTTTAGTGTTCGAGTTACTGGCCACTACCGCTTGCACAAGCTATTCAAACTCAATGTCTGAATCAGTTCGGTTTCTTGAGTCTCAACTACAAGCTGAAAGACATTGATCAGTTGTGCTGCGACAAGAAGCGGAAGGACTACAGAAGTCCCTGGAGCATTCAGATGCATACTTTCTGGTGCAACAGCAAGCGTTGGAGGATTTTAGCGCCAAACAAGACAAAGCTAATAAGCTTGCTAAGCTTATTGCCAGCATGGTGGATACCCAGGATAACATTTCTTGAGCTCTTCCGAAGTTGTTTCAGTTATGCTCTTGTTTTACTGCCGTGTTTATTTGCACTGGTGGCCAATTTTGACGGCCAGTGTATGTAATATGCTGCTTTGTTCCCTATATTTGCACTGGTGGCGAACTTTGATGCCCAGTGGATGTAATATGTGTAATAGCGATAATAGGCTAGCGTTAATTTCTTGCTTATTTATTTCCTTATTGTCTTGTTTAGTTGTTTGCTTGTAGTCACTGCAGTTCTTTTTTTTGTGTTTTTCTAGTGGCCACAATAGCCTATTTTGGTAACTAGGCCAAAATAATCATGGCAACACACGGACTGTTGTAACCATGGGCCTCCTGCGGGCCGTATGATCCATGGGTCTTCTTTGGGCCGTAGGATCCATTGGCCTTCTATACGGGCTGTAGGATCCACTGGCCTTCTATATGGGCCTTAGATCCATGGTCCTTCTACGGGCCGTAGGGTCCATGGGCCTTCTACGGGTCGTACGATCCATGGGCCTTCTATGGGTCATACGATCCATGGGCCTCATATGGGCCGTAGGATCCATGGGCCTTCTACGGGGTGTATCATGATTTCGCCAATCATGGGTCGTACTATTCGTGGACCATAACGGGACGTTAATAGGCCGTATTTGATAACTCTAGAAAACAGCCCAAAAGATTTTTTGACATGAAAATGGCCCAACGTATTAACGGTCCACAAACGGGCTGACTGTAACGACAGGCTGAATTTGGCCCACAAGCACAAAATGATAGTAACGGGCCGTATGTAACCGAATGCTGCAAATCAGCCTAAGAATCAATGGGCCCTGAGAAGGCCGAAAGATAACTTGGGCTGGAAACAGCCCAATGGAATAACGGGCCGTTAATGGGTATAAAGTGATAGATTGTTCATTACGGGCCAGTTTCACCACGGGCCGTTAATGGGCCAAGAGTTAAAAAGGGCCTCATATGGGCCAAAAGAAGTCATGGGCCACACATGGGCCGGAAGTTAAAATGGGCTGGAATCATATTGGATGGCCCAGATGATGCTACTGGGCCTAATTCAGAGAGTTCGTAACGGGCCCTGGGTTAGCGGGCTGTAAATGGGCTATATGCGAACAGGCCATTAACAGGCTTTCCGTGGGCCGGCCCGCCACCTTTTGACCAAGTCAAACGGGCCAGCCTTTTCACAGGAATGGGCCTCTGTTGGGCCGTGCCGTATCATAGGCGCCTTCGGTCCAATGAGTGGATGACATCTGTCCCAACGGTGAGCCGACACGTGTTTCCTCCAGCCAATGATGATTTTACACATGGAAAATCCCCATTGGTCGGGGCTGTTAACGGGTTATCGGATCTAAAACCGGACCCTTGACGGTGTTCCGTTACGGTGGATGCCACGTGTCGGTCACCCTTGACGAAAGCACTTCTATGACGCATGATTTATCGTCATGGAAGTGGATACTTCCGTGATGATAATTTTGGTAATGTCATGGAAGACTTCTACGACAGCACAGGTATGACTATCATGATTCTGTCATAAAATCGTCATGGATGTACATGCATGACAAAAAATGCGACCTACTGTGACAAACACATATCATCACGGAAGTGTTTTTTTGTAGTGTATGGCATTTCCATAGCCATTCCGAGATATATTGCCATGCAACTTTCCACCATTCCGTTCATTATGACTCGCATCATCATTGTCATATTGCCTTGCATGAGCATGTAGTTGACATCGTATTTGTGGCAAGGCCACCTTCATAATTTCATACATGTCACTTTTGATTCATTGCCCATCTCGGTACACCGCCGGAGGCATTCATATAGAGTCATATCTTGTTCTAGTTTTGAGTTGTAACTCATGAGTTGTCAATAAATAGAAGTGTGATGATCATCATTATTAGAGCATTGTCCAAAAAAAGGCCAAATAAAAAAAGGCCAAATAAAGAAAAGTCCAAATTAAAAAAGGCCAAAAAAAAGAAAGGCCCAAAAAAAGGGGGACAATGCTACTATCTTTTTCCACACTTGTGCTTCAAAGTAGCACTATGTTCTTCATATAGAGAGTCTCATTTGTTGTCACTTTCATATACTAGTGGGAATTTTTCATTATAGAACTTGGCTTGTATATTCCAATGATGGGCTTCCTCAAAATGCCCTAGGTCTTTGTGAGCAAGCAAGTTGGATGCACACCCACTAGTTTCTTTTGTTGAGCTTTCATACATTTATAGTTCTAGTGCATCCGTTGCATGGCAATCCCTACTCCTCATGTTGACATCAATTGATGGGCATCTCCATAGCCCATTGATTAGCCTCATTAACATGAGACTTTCTGCTTTTTTGTCTTCTCCACACAACCTCCATCATCATATTCTATTCCACCCATAGTGCTATATCCATGGCTCACGCTCATGTATTGCGTGAAAGTTGAAAAAGTTTGAGATTACTTAAGTATGAAACA
>NC_041393.1:181942706-182069149 GCF_002162155.2 Triticum dicoccoides | reverse complement strand
TGAGAGCATTCTTGTGTGACAAAGATGGAGCATGACCAAACTATATGATTTTGTAGGGTTGAACTTTCTTTAGCCATGTTATTTTGAGAAGACATGATTGCTTTGATTAGTATGCTTGAAGTATTACTATTTCTTATGTCAATATGAACTTTTATTTTGAATAATTTGGATCTGAACATTCATGCCACAATAAAGAAAATTACATTGAGAATTATGCTAGGTAGCATTCCACATCAAAAATTCTGTTTTTATCATTTACCTACTCGAGGACGAGCATGAATTAAGCTTGGGGATGCTTGATACGTCTCCAACGTATCTATAATTTTTGATAGTTCCATGCTATTATATTACCCGTTTTGGATGTTTATGGGCTTTACTTTACACTTTTATATCATTTTTTGGACTAACCTACTAACCGGAGGCCCAACCCGAATTGTTTTTTTTTTTGCCTATTTCAGTGTTTCGAAGAAAAGGAATATGAAACGGAGTCCAAACGGAATGAAACCTTCGGGAGCGATCTTTTTGGAACAAACACAATCCGCAGGACTTGGAGTGGATGTCAAGCAACATAGGAGGCGGCCACGGGGGTGCCCGGCGCGCCCCCACCCTCGTGGGCCCTCGAGCGTCCACTGACCTACTTCTTCCTCCTATATATACCCACGTACCCCAAAAACATCCAGGAGCACCACGAAAAACTATTTCCACCACCGCAACCTTCTGTATCCGCGAGATCCCATCTTGGAGCCTTCGCCGGCGCTCCGCCGGAGGGGGAATCGACCATGGAGGGCCTCTACATCATCTCCAAGGCCTCTCCTATGAGTTGTGAGTAGTTTACAAAAGACCTTCAGGTCCATAGTTATTAGCTAGATGGCTTCTTCTCTCTCTTTGAATCTCAATACAAAGTTCTCCTCGATCTTCTTGGAGATCTATTCGATGTAACTCTTTTTGCGGTGTGTTTGTCAAGATCCGATGAATTGTGGGTTTACGATCAAGTTTATCTATGAGAAATATTTGAATCTCCTCTGAATTCTTTTATGTGTGATTAAGTTATCTTTGCAAGTCTCTTCGAATTATCAGTTTGGTTTGGCCTACTAGATTGATCTTTCTTGCAATGGGAGAAGTGCTTAGCTTTGGGTTCAATCTTGCGGTGTCCTTTCCCAGTGACAGCAGGGGCAGCATGGCACGCATTGTATTGTTGCCATTGAGGATAAAAAGATGGGGTTTATATCATATTGCATGAGTTTATCCCTCTACATCATGTCATCTTTCTTAATGTGTTACTCTATTCTTCATGAACTTAATACTCTAGATGCAGGCAGGAGTCGGTTGATGTGTGGAGTAATAGTAGTAGATGCAGAATCGTTTAGATCTACTTGTCATGGACGTGATGCCTATATACATGATCATGCCTAGATAATCTCATAACTATGCGCTTTTCTATCAATTGCTCGACAATAATTTGTTCACCCACTGTAATACTTATGCTATCTTGAGAGAAGCCACTAGTGGCCCCCGAGTCTATCTTTAATCATATAAGTTTTCCATCTACTTTTATTTGCATCTTTTACTTTCCAATCTATATCATAAAAATACCAAAAATATTTATCTTATCATATTATCTCTATCAGATTTCACTTTCGCAAGTGGCTGTGAAGGGATTGACAACCCCTTTATTGTGTTGGTTGCGAGGTTCTTGTTTGTTTGTGTAGGTGCGTGGGACTTTTGAGGAGCCTCCTACTGGATTGATACCTTGGTTCTCAAAAACTGAGGGAAATACTTACGCTACTGTGTTGCATCACCCTTTCCTCTTCAAGGAAAACCAACGCAAGCTCAAGATGTAGCACGTAGTAACAACTTAAGACTTGCTTCAATATAAATGTTGCAACCTTGAAGAAATCCAAGTTGTTCATTTCAGTCACTAGTCAAAACTGAATATTCCACATATGTAGCCCCCAAGTGCCAGGTTGTCATGCTTGCAGCAACCTGGGACATGTAATTGCCTCATGCTCATAAAAACTTCAACCAGTGTAGCCCCCAAGGGCTGGGTCATTATGCAATAATGAGCAGGGACTTTGTAGATGTGATTATGTAGACTTGAATAGCAACATGTAGCCCACAAGGGTCGGCTCAGCAAGATAATACTGAGCTGGGACTTTATATATATACTTCATCTAAAATAACATCATATGATGTAACCCCCACCATGGGGCTTGAACCCATGTCCACAAGGTTAAGAGTCTTGTGCTCTACCAATTGAGCAATGGATCCTTCAATATAATGGATTAAGGCTTGTGTACTTTGAATTTTTGACAGGAGCAATTGGTAGCCCCCAAGGGCCGGATCATTACGATATGATGAGTCGGGTCTTCAATAAGGCAAGCAAAAAATGACCTTGCATTAGCCCCCAAGTGTCATGGTGCATGCTTGCAGCGACATGGGACTTCCATATTTGGTATAATCATGATTTTAATAATGTACTCCCCAAATACCGGGTCATAAGCCTGCAGCGACTCGGGACTATTCCTTCCATTGTAGACTAAATCATATCCATTGATAAAGAAATAATAACCATTGTGCTGAAGCGTCTTTTAAAACCTCAATCACAATACTGGTTATTAATAACCATAATAAAAAATCCAGCCATGTTGGCTATTCAAGGTTTGAATAATATAATCCGGTATGAAAACCTCAATCATTCAATATCATCATGACAATCCAGCCAAGTTTGGCTCTTAAAGATTTGAATACCTTATCGGTTGACAAAGAAATCCGGAGTTTAAATACTCAGTGGCTCTTGGCCGATGGCAACTTAACGCGCATCCATTATAATCTGGGATTTTTGTAACCCGACGGCTTATAGCCTTTGTGAGAATCAATAATTGATAACCCTTTTGAAATACCAATTTCAATTTTTGATGATGGGCTTGAACTTAATCATTTATGTAAGTCATAGCTCTGCAAATCATGCAGAGTTTAAATAACATATCTCCTGGCGACTTAACGTCAAAATCCAGGGCGGGTAACAACTGCTATGTCTTGAGCTTGCGTTGGTTTTCCTTGAAGAGGAAAGGGTTATGCAGCAAAGTAGCGTAAGTATTTCCATCAATTTTTGAGAACCAAGGTATCAATCCAGTAGGAGGCTCCTCAGAAGTCCCACACACCTACACAAACAAACAAGAACCTCGCAATCAATGCAATAAAGGGGTTGTCAATCCCTTCACGGCCACTTGTGAAAGTGAGATCTGATATAGATAATATGATAAGATAAATATTTTTGGTATTTTTATGATATAGATTGTAAAAGTAAAGATGCAAATATAAGTAGACGGAAAACTTATATGATAAAAGATAGACCCGGGGGCCATAGGTTTCACTAGTGGCTTCTCTCAAGATAGCATAAGTATTACAGTGGGTGAACAAATTACTGTCGAGCAATTGATAGAAAAGCACATAGTTATGAGGTTATCTAAGCATGTTCATGTATATAGGCATCACGTCCGTAAAAAGTAGACCGACTCCTACCTGCATCTACTACTATTACTCCACACATCGACCGACTCCTGCCTGCATCTAGAGTATTAAGTTCATAAAGAACAGAGTAACGCATTAAGAAAGATGACATGATGTAGAGGGATAAACTCATGCAATATGATATAAACCCCATCTTTTTATCCTCGATGGCAACAATACAATACGTGCCTTGCTGCCCCTACTGTCACTGGGAAAGGACACCGCAAGATTGAACCCAAAGCTAAGCACTTCTCCCATTGCAAGAAAGATCAATCTAGTAGGCCAAACCAAACTGATAATTCGAAGAGACTTGCAAAGATAACTTAATCACACATAAAAGAATTCATAGGAGATTCAAATATTTCTCATAGATAAACTTGATCATAAACCCACAATTCATCGGATCTTGACAAACACACCGCAAAAAGAGTTACATCGAATAGATATACAAGAAGATCGAGGAGAACTTTGTATTGAGATTCAAAGATAGAGAAGAAGCCATCTAGCTAATAACTATGGACCCGAAGGTCTGTGGTAAACTACTCACAACTCATCGAAAGGGCCTTGGAGATGATGTAGAGGCCCTCTGTGGTCGATTCCCCCTTCTACGGAGCGCCGACGAAGGCTCCAAGATGGGATCTCGCGGATACAGAAGGTTGCGGTGGTAGAAATAGTTTTTCGTGGTGCTCCTGGATGTTTTCGGGGTACGTGGATATATATAGGAGGAAGAAGTAGGTCGGTGGAGCAACGAGGGGCCCACAAGGGTGGGGGGCGCGCCCACCCCCAGGGGGCGCGCCGGGCACCCTCGTGGCCGCCTTGTTCGTTGCTTGACGTCCACTCCAAGTTCCGTGGATTGCGTTTGTTCCAAAAAGATCGCTACCGAAGGTTTCATTCCGTTTGGACTCCGTTTGATATTCCTTTTCTGCGAAACACTGAAATAGGCAAAAAAACAGCAATTCGGGCTGGGCCTCCGGTTAGTAGGTAAGTCCCAAAAATGATATATAAGTGTAAAGTAAAGCCCATAAACATCCAAAATGGGTAATATAATATCATGGAACAATAAAAAATTATAGATACGTTGGAGTCGTATCAAGCATCCCCAAGCTTAATTCCTGCTCGTCCTCGAGTAGGTAAATGATAAAAACAGAATTTTTGATGTGGAATGCTACCTAGCATAATTCTCAATGTAATTTTCTTTATTGTGGCATGAATGTTCAGATCCGAATGATTCAAAATAAAAGTTCATATTTACATAAGAAATAGTAATACTTCAAGCATACTAACTAAGCGATCATGTCTTCTCAAAATATCATGGCATTAGAAGGTTCATCCCTACAAAATTATATAGTTAGGCTATGTTTCATTTTCATCACACAAAATACTCCCATCAAGAACAACCCGGTTTCAGCCAAGAAATTGGTTCATACTTTTTAACGCGCTTCAGCCTTTTTCAACTCTCACGCTATACATGAGCGTGAGCCATGGACATAGCACTATGGGTGGAATAGAATATGATGATGGAGGTTGTGTGGAGAACAAAACAAGAGAGAAAGTCTCACATTGACGTAGCTAATCAATGGGCTATGGAGATGCCCATCAATTGATGTCAACATGAGGAGTAGGGATTGCCATGCAACGGATGCACTATAGCTATAAATGTTTGAAAGCTCAACAAAAGAAACTAAGTGGGTGTGCATCCAACTTGCTTGCTCATGAAGACCTAGGGCATTTTGAGGAAGCCCATCGTAGGAATATACAAGCCAAGTTATATAATGAAAAATTCCTACTAGTATATGAAAGTGACAACATATGAGACTCTCTATATGAAGAACATGGTGCTACTTTGAAGCACAAGTGTGGAAAAGGATAGTAACAATGCCCCCTTTTTTATTTTATTTTTCTTCTTTTTTTCTTTTTATGCCTTTTTATTTTTTTCTGTTGGCCTTTTTTTCTTTGGCCTTTTTTGGCCTTTTTTAGATTTGGGGACAATGCTCTAATAATGATGATCATCACACTTCTATTTATTTACAACTCATGAATTACAACTCAAAACTAGGACAAGATATGACTCTATATGAATGCCTCTGGCGGTGTACCGGGATGGGCAATGAATCAAGAGTGACATGTATGAAAAATTATGCATGGTGGCTTTGCCAAAATATGATGTCAACTACATGATCATGCTAGGCAATATGACAATGATGATGCGTGTCATGATGAACGGAACGTTGGAAAGTTGCATGGCAATATATCTCAGAATGGCTATAGAAATGCCATAATAGGTAGGTATGGTGGCTGTTTTGAGGAAGATATAAGGAGGTTTATGTGTGATAGAGCGTATCGTATCACGGGGTTTGGATGCACCGGCGAAGTTTGCACCAACTCTCAAGGTGAGAAAGGGCAATGCACGGTACCGAAGAGGCTAGCAATGATGGAAAGGTAAAAGTGCGTATAATCCATGGACTCACATTAGTCATAAAGAACTGATATACTTATTGCAAAAGTTTTATTAGCCCTCGAAGCAAAGTACCACTACGCATGCTCCTAGGGGGGTGGTTGGTAGGAGTTAACCATCGCGTGCCCCCGACCTCCACTCAAGGGAAGGCAATCAAAAGAGCACTCCATGCAATAAATTTGTTGCACAACTTTTACCATACATGCATGCTACGGGACTTGCCAACTTCAACACAAGTATTCTTTAAATTCATAATCACCCAACTAGCATGACTCTAATATCACCACCTCTATATCTCAAAACAATTATCAAGTATCAAATTGATCATAGCATCCAATTGACTTCCTATGATAGTTTTTATTATACCCAAGTTGGATGCCCATCATTTTAGGACCAATTTTATAACCATATAAAATACCATGCTTTTCTAAAATACTCTCAAAATAATATAAGTGAGGCATGAGAGATTAACAATTTCTACAAAATTAAGCTACCACCGTGCTCTAAAAGATATAAGTGAAGCACTAGAGCAAAACTATCTAGCTCAAAAGATATAAGTGAAGCACATAGAGTATTCTAATAAATTTCAATCAAGTGGGTTTATCCCAAAAGGTGTGTATAGCAAGGATGATTGTGTTAAACTAAAAAACAAAGACTAATATAATACAAGACGCTCCAAGCAAAACACATATCATGTGGCGAATAAAAATATAGCTCCAAGTAAAGTTACCATTGAACGAAGATGAAAGAGGGGATGCCTTCCGAGGCATCTCCAAGCTTAGACTTTTGGTTATCCTTTAATATCTTGGGATGCCATGGGAATCCCCAAGATTAGGCTCTTGCCACTCCTTATTATAGTCCATCAAATCTTTACCCAAAACTTGAAAACTTCACAACACAAAACTCAACATGAAATCTCATAAGCTCCGTTAGTGCAAGAAAGAAAAACCACCACATAAGGTACTGTAATGAACTCATTCTTTATTTATATTGGTGTTAAACCTACTGTATTCCAACTTCTCTATGGTTCATACCCACCGATACTAGCCATAGATGCATCAAAATAAGCAAACAACACACGAAAAACAGAATCTGTCAAAAACAGAACAGTCTGTAGCAATCTATAACTCTCGAATACTTATGGAACTCTAAAAATCCTACCAAAATAGGAAGTCCTGGGAAATTTGTCTATTCATCTACAGAAAAAATAATCAACGCAAAAGAATGTTTCTGTGAATTACTAAAATTATTTTTGTGCATGCAAAGTTTCTGTTTTTCAGCAGAATCAAATTAACTATCACCATAGGTTATCCTATAGGTTCTACTTGGCACAAACACTAATTAAAACATGAAAACACATCTAAACAGAATCTAGATGAAATATTTATTACTAAACATAATCAAAAACAAAAAAACAAAAATAAAATTGGGTTGCCTCCTAACTAGCGCTATCGTTTAACGCCCCTAGCTAGGCATAAAAGCGAGGATACATCTAAGTAGTGCCATCTTTGGCACTCAATTCATAAGTAGATCGCATGATAGATTCATAAGGTAATTTAACCTTCTTTCTAGGGAAGTGTTCCATGCCTTTACTTAATGGAAATTGGAATCTAATATTCCCTTCCTTCATATCAATAATTGCACCAATCGTTCTAAGGAAAGGTCTACCAAGAATAATAGGACAAGAAAGATTGCAATCTATGTCAAGAACGATAAAATCCACGGGCACATAATTCCTATTTGCAACAATAAGAATATCATTGATCCTTCCCATAGGTTTCTTAATGGTGGAATCCGCAAGGTGCAAATTTAAAAAGCAATCACCAAGATCATGGAAACCTAGAATATCACATAAAGTTTTCGGAATCGTGGAAACACTAGAACCCAAATCACACAAATCATAGCACTCATGATCTTTAATTTAATCTTTATAGTAGGTTCCCACTCATCATAAAGTTTTCTAGGTATATAAACTTCCAAATTAAGTTTTTCCTCATAAGACTGCATCAAGGCATCAACAATATGTTTGGTAAAAGCTTTATTTTGACTATAAGCATGAGGAGAATTCAACACGGTTTGCAATAAGGAAATACAATCTATTAAAGAACAATTATCATAATTAAATTCCTTGAAATCCAAGATAGTGGGTTCAATGATATTTAAAATCTTGACCTCTCCAATCCCACTTTTACCAAATTTAGCATCAAGATCTAACAACTCCGAATCATTGGGACGCCTTTTAACTAAAGTTGACTCATCTCCAGTCCCATAATTATTAAGATTCATATTGCAACACAAATATTTAATAGGGGACACATCAATAACTTTTAGATCTTCATCATTATTTTCATGGAAACTAGAAGAACACGCTTTTACAAAGCAATCTTTCTTAGCATGCAACCTAGCGGTTCTTTCTTTGCACTCATCAATGGAAATTCTCATGGCTTTGAGAGACTCATTGATATCATGCTTAGGAGGAGTAGATCTAAGTTTCAAAGAATCAACATCAAGCGAAAGTCTATCAATGTTTCTAGCCAAATCATCAACTTTAAGCATTTTTTCTTCAACCAAAGCATTAAAATTCTTTTGAGAGATCATAATTTTTTTAACATTATTCTCAAAATCATAGGATATCTTATTAAAATTAACATAAGAATTATTGTAGGAATTTCCATAATTATTAGAGGAATTACTAGGGAACGGTCTAGGATTAAAGTTTCCTCTATAAGCATTGTTACCAAAATTATTCCTACCAACAAAATTCACATCCATAGATTCATTGTTATTCTCAATCAAAGTTGACAAAGGCATATCATTGGGATCAATAGGAGCACCCTTAGTAGCAAACAATTTCATAAGTACATCGATCTTTCCACTCAAAACATTAATTTCTTCTATAGAATGTACTTTCTTACTAGTAGATCTTTCGGTGTGCCATTGTGGATAATTAGCCATAATGTTATCAAGGAGTTTAGTAGCTTCTCCTAAGGTGATTTCCATAAAAGTGCCTCCCGCGGCCGAATCTAAAAGATTTCTAGAAGCAAAATTCAATCCGACATAATTTTTTTGTATGATCATCCATAAATTCAACCCATGAGTAGGGCAATTGCGAATCATTAATTTCTTTCTTTCCCAAGATTGGGCAACATGATCATGATCAAGTTGTTTAAAATTCATAATATCGTTCCTAAGAGAGATGATCTTAGCGGGAGGAAAATACTTAGAGATAAAAGCATCTTTGCACTTATTCCATGAATCAATACTATTCTTAGGCAAAGATGAAAACTATTTTAGCTTGATCTCTATGTGAAAACGGAAATAACTTCAATTTAACAATATCGTTATCCGTATCTTTCTTCTTTTGCATCTCACACAAATCAACAAAGTTGTTTAGATGAGTAGCGGCATCTTCACTAGGAAGGCCGGAGAATTTATCTTTCATAACAAGATTCAACAAAGCAGCATTGATTTCACAAGACTCAACATCATTAAGAGGAGCAATCGGAGTACTAAGGAAATCGTTATTATTGGTATTGGAAAAATCACACAACTTGGTATTATCTTGCGCCATAGCGACAAGCAATCCAACACGCAAGCAAACAAAAAGGCAAGCAAAAGAGAGAGGAGATTGGGAAAGAGAGGGTGAATAAAACAGCAAGGGTGAAGTGGGGGAGAGGAAAACGAGAGGCAAATGGCAAATAATGTAAATGCGAGGGAGATGAGTTTGTGATGGGTACTTGGTATGTCTTGACTTGAGCGAAGACCTCCCCGGTAACGGCGCCAGAAATCCTTCTTGCTACGTCTTGAGCTTGCGTTGGTTTCCATTGAAGAGGAAAGGGTGATGCAGCAAAGTAGCGTAAGTATTTCCTCAGTTTTTGAGAACCAAGATATCAATTCAGTAGGAGGCTCCTCAGAAGCCCCACGCACCTACACAAACAAACAAGAACCTCGCAACCAACACAATAAAGGGGTTGTCAATCCCTTCACGACCACTTGTGAAAGTGATATCTGTTAGAGATAATATGATAATAATTTTGGTATTTTTATGATATATATTGGAAAAGTAAAGATGCAAATAAAAGTAGATGGAAAACTTATATGATAAAAGATAGACCCGGGGGCCACTAGTGGCTTCTCTCGAGATATCATAAGTATTACGATGGGTGAACAAATTACTGTCGAGCAATTGATAGAAAAGAGCATAGTTATGAGATTATCTAGGCATGATCATGTATATAGGCATCACATCCGTAACAAGTAGACCGACTCCTGCCTGCATCTACTACTATTACTCCACACATCGACCGACTCCTGCCTGCATCTAGAGTATTAAGTTCATAAAGAACAGAGTAACGCATTAAGAAAGATGACATGGTGTAGAGGGATAAACTGATGCAATATGATATAAACCCCATCTTTTTATCCTCGATGGCAACAATACAATACGTGCCTTGCTGCCCCTGCTGTCACTGGGAAAGGACACCGGAAGATTGAACCCAAAGCTAAGCACTTCTCCCATTGCAAGAAAGATCAATCTAGTAGGCCAAACCAAACTGATAATTTGAAGAGACTTGCAAAGATAACTTAATCACACATAAAATAATTCAGAGGAGATACAAAAATTTCTCATAGATAAACTTGATCATAAACCCACAATTCATCGGATCTCGACAAACACACTGCAAAAAGAGTTACATTGAATAGATCTCCAACAAGATCAATGAGAACTTTGTATTGAGATTCAAAGAGAGAGAAGAAGCCATCTAGCTAATAATTATGGACCCGAAGGTCTGTGGTAAACTACTCACAACTCATCGGAAGGGCCTTGGAGATGACGTAGAGGCCCTCCATGGTTGATTCCCCCTCCGGCGGAGTGCCGGCGAAGGCTCCAAGATGGGATCTCACGGATACAGAAGGTTGCAGCGGTGGAAATAGTTTTCTGTGGTGCTCCCGGATGTTTTCGTGGTACGTGGATATATATAGGAGGAAGAAGTAGGTCGGTGGAGCAACAAGGGGCCCACGAGGTTGGGGGGCGCGCCGGGCACCCTCGTGGCCACCTCATTCATTGATTGATGTCCACTCCAAGTTCCGTGGATTGCGTTTGTTCCAAAAAGATCGCTCCTGAAGGTTTCATTCCGTTTGGATTCCGTTTGATATTCCTTTTCTTCGAAACACTGAAATAGGCAAAAAAAAAACAACAATTCGGGCTGGGCCTCCGGTTAGTAGGTTAGTCCCAAAAATGATATAAAAGTGTAAAGTAAAGCCCATAAACATCGAAAATGGGTAATATAATAGCATGGAATAATCCAAAATTATAGATACGTTGGAGACGTATCAACAACCCAAACATGATATAGTCTTAAGCAATTATGGAAAAGACTAGCATTAAGGCCATTCAAGCCTAAACATACTGGCAACTTAAAGTTAAAGGCCAGGATGGGTTATCAAACCTCACATATTCATATAACCAGGAAAACATACCTTTAAGATTGATTTATACTGCTGGCTTACATCGCCATATCCAATGAAGGCAATAATCCAATGATTTATGAGCGCATAATTCCAATGGCGCAATCCAAAATATACTGGCGACTTAACGTCCAAAGCCAGGGCGGTTTATCAAACCCAAAATATTCATATTATTATTGAAGGACACATCTGTAGATTAATACCATGGTGATGCCTTAACAATTATAATCTGGGGCCGGTATCAACCCGGAATCATGAAATATCATCATTTTGATTGCTCAAAGCAAAATATCCTGGTGACTCAATAGTCTGCTATCAGGGCGGGTTATTAACCCAAGACTCTCAAATATGAGTCATAGAATCAAGGCCACACAGCCTGTAAAAATTGGTTCACGTTGCCGGCTTATCATGCCAGACGCAACAAAGGGTAACAACCCCAAAAATGCCTCAGAGCTTAAACTCCAAGTGCACAATCATATCATACTGGTGACTTACTGTCCGGAGCCAGACCGAGTTATCAAAAACCATGGATATGCTCAAATATGAGCCATATAGATTAAGGCTACATGGCCTAAATCATTTTAAACCATATGTCAATATGATACAAAGATGAACCCAAAAATGTTTGAATAGAAAAATAATAAAGCAGAAAAACAAGGCTTTCATAGGCCGCCAAGCCTAAATCTCAAGTGCTTTCAAAGGGCCACAGAGCCACTGAGTTAAACCCTCATGCAAACCTTATAAGCCGGGCCTCACATGATCAATCGTCATTTTAACTTTGACAAGTTCAGGTTCTTATATAAGATTGACTGTCAAAAGTACAGCGGGTCATTCCAGTCAACCTGGGCGGAGTGGCAAACTTAAAAAGGCAGGATAACCCGGGTTTTTAGATGAATACACCTGGCTTCCAAGCCTGGCTTTTAAGCCTATTACAAGGGCCATAAAAACTCTTGTCCATTGAACAAAGAGCCCCCAAGTAACATTTTATTAAGGGCATACAAGCCGGATCAAGAGAGTGATCAAGGCTCTGCTCATTAAGCAGGTCGCCCCCAAATGATATCAAAGCATGGTACCTATGTTTGAGTTGTGCTTTGCAACACTCCCTTTGGTCCCTTTATCCTGGGTAGCAAGCTCCCAAGTATTTTGTAATCATGGCATGCAAGCCGGATCAAAGGGTAGTCATAATTATGCTCGTTGAGCAGGAAGCCCCCAAGTGACCAATGATATGATAAGCCAATAAGGCAGTATACCCATGTTTGAACCGCGCGTCATGGCAGCAAGTTCTCTTTGGCACCCTTTAATTTTTCTGAGAACTCGAACTTGCAAGAGATTAATTCTTTTTAAGCCAGAATTCTTAAATCGAATATTGAGAGCTTCATAACTTTGTGAGAGACAAATTTCCCTTGAGCCGGATTTTAAACCGGATATTGGAGAGCTTCAGTGAGAGACAAATTTCCCTTTAAGCCAGATTTTAAACCGGAATTCTTCATTTTGAGCCAGAAATTTTCTGACGGCCTTTAAACTGGCAACATTTACTGAGCCATGTCTATGTAGCCCCTGAGTCTTAAGACTACTCGAGGAGTTGGCTTGAGACTCTCCATGCTTGACCATGATATGACAAGTGGATTGCTAGAATATGTTGAATCTCGGTGGGTTATAATTGACCCTGTCCATTAACCCATCCGGTGTAAGCAAGGGCCATAGCTTGATGGTCTCCTTTGTAATGGTGAATTCTGCATAAGAAATTGCACAAACGAGAGTAATTGCTCTCGAAGAAAATAAGAATGTCTCAATAGAATCTTGACATGATAGATTTCACCTGATATGTTTTATCAAGAAGTATCAGCTGTAGGGTTGCAACAACGATGATACAGGTGGCGGCTTAAAGCGCGGCACCGAGCGGCTCAGAAGGGATTCTCCGGCTCATGTTCACCATTCCACCAGAGACTCTTTCTTTATTCCACCGGGTTAAAACTTCCCCTCATTGAGTGCGTCAGCTAGTTGATAACCCCCAAGTATAGGGGATCGCAACAGTTTTCGAGGGTAGAGTATTCAACCCAAATTTATTGATTCGACACAAGGGGAGCCAAAGAATATTCTCAAGTGTTAGCAGTTGAGTTGTCAATTCAACCACACCTGGATAACTTAATATCTGTAGCAAAGTATTTAGTAGCTAAGTAGTATGGAAGTGACGGTAATAGTGGCAAAAGTAATGGTAGTAGTTTTGTAGTAATTGTAACAGTGGCAACGGTAAAGTAACTAAGCAAAGAGCAATATGTGAAAAGCTCGTAGGCATTGGATCAGTGATGGATAATTATGTCGGATGCGACTCCTCATGTAATAGTTATAACATAGAGTGACTGATAACCCACAAGTATAGGGGATCGCAACAGTTTTCGAGGGTAGAGTATTCAACCCAAATTTATTGATTCGACACAAGGGGAGCCAAAGAATATTCTCAAGTATTAGCAGTTGAGTTGTCAATTCAACCACACCTGGATAACTTAGTATCTGCAGCAAAGTATTTAGTAGCAAAGTAGTATGAAAGTAACGGTAACAGTATCAAAAGTAACATTAGCAGTTTTGTAGTAATTGTAACAGTAGCAACGGCAAAGTAACTAAGAAAAGAGCAATATGTGAAAAGCTAGTAGGCATTGGATCGGTGATGGATAATTATGTCGGATGTGGTTCATCATGTAATAGTTATAACATAGGGTGACACAGAACTAGCTCTAGTTCATCAATGTAATGTAGGCATGTATTCCAAATATAGTCATACGTGCTTATGGAAAAGAACTTGCATGCCATCTTTTGTCCTACCCTCCCGTGGCAGCGGGGTCCTAATGGGAACTAAGGGATATTAAGGCCTCCTTTTAATAGAGTACCGGACCAAAGCATTAGCGCTTAGTGAATACATGAACTCCTCAAACTACGGTCATCACCGGTAAGTATCCCGATTATTGTCACTTCGGGGTTAACGGATCATAACACATAATAGGTGACTATAGACTTGCAAGATAGGATCAAGAACTCACATATATTCATGAAAATATAATAGGTTCAGATCTGAAATCATGGCACTCGGGCCCTAGTGACAAGCATTAGGCATAGCAAAGTCATAGCAGCATCAATCTCAGAACATAGTGGATACTAGGGATCTAACCCTAACAAAACTAACTTGATTACATGATAAATCTCATCCAACCCATCACCGTCCAGCAAGCCTACGATGGAATTACTCACGCATGGCGGTGAACATCATGGAATTGGTGATGGAGGAAGGTTGATGATGACGACGGTGACGAATCCCCCTCTCCGGAGCCCCGAACGGACTCCGGATCAGCCCTCCCGAGAGAGTTTATGGCTTGGCGATGGCTCCGCATCGTAAAACGCAATGAATCTTTGTCTCTGATTTTTTTCTCCACGAACACAAATATATGGAGTTAGAGTTAAGGTCGGTGGAGGTCCAGGGGGCCCATGAGGCAGGGGCGCGCCCTAGGGGGGGGCGCCCCCACCCTTGTGGACAGGGTGTGGGCTCCCTAGTGCTGATTATTTTGCCAGTATTTTTTATTTATTCCAAAAAGTTGCTCCGTGGATTTTCTGGTCATTTCGATAACTTTTATTTCTGCACAAAAATAACACCATGGCAGTTCTGCTGAAAACAGCGTTAGTCCGGGTTAGTTCCATTCAAATCATGCAAGTTAGAGTCCAAAACAAGGGCAAAAGTGTTTGGAAAAGTAGATACGATGGAGATGTATCAACTCCCCCAAGCTTAAACCTTTGCTTGTCCTCGAGCAATTCAGTTGACAAACTGAAAGTGATAAAGAAAAACTTTTACAAACTATGTTTGCTCTTGTTGTTGCAAATATGTAAAGCCAACATTCAAGTTTTCAGCAAAGATTATGAACTAAGCATATTCACAATAAAACTTAGGTCTCATGTTTACTCATATCAATGGCATAATCAAGTAGCAAGCAATAATAATAAATCTCGGATGACAACACTTTCTCAAAACAATCATAATATGATATAACAAGATGGTATCTCGCTAGCCCTTTCTGAGACCACAAAACATAAATGCAGAGCACCTTTAAAGATCAAGGATTGACTAAACATTGTAATGATGGTAAAAAAGATCCAGTCTTAGTCATACCCAATGTAAATTAATAGTAATGCATGCAAATGACAGCGGTGCTCTCCAGTGGGTGCCTTTTAAGAAGAGGGTGATGACTCAACATAAAATTAAATAGATAGGCCCTTCGCAGAGGGAAGAAGGGATTTGTAGAGGTGCCAGATCTCGATTTTGAAATAGAGATAAATAATATTTTGAGTGGTATACTTTCACTGTCAACATAACAACTGAGATATCTCGATATCTTCCATGCTACACACATTATAGGCGGTTCCCAAACAGAATGGTGAAGTTTATATTCCCCCACCAACAACAAGCATCAATCCATGGCTTGCCCGAAACAACGGGTGCCTCCAACTAACAACAATCCGGGGGGAGTTTCGTTTGCAATTATTTTGATTTGATTTGAGCATGGGACTGGGCATCCCGGTGACCAGCCATTTTCTCGTGAATGAGGAGCGGAGTCCACTCCTCTTGAGAATAACCCGCCTAACATGGAATATATAGACAACCCTAGTTGATACATGAGCTATTCGAGCGTACAAAATAGAATTTCATTTGAAGGTTTGGAGTTTGGCACATACAAATTTACTTGGAACGGCAGGTAGATACCGCATATAGGAAGGTATGGTGGACTCATATGGAATAACTTTGGGGTTATGGAGTTTGGATGCACAAGAAGTATTCCCGCTTAGTACAAGTGAAGGCTAGAAAGAGAATGGGAAGCGACCAACTTAGAGAGCGACAACAGTCATGAACATGCATTAAAATTAATCAACACTGAGTGCAAGCATGAGTAGGATATAATCCACCATGAACATAAACATCATGAAGGCTATGTTGATTTTGTTTCAACTACATGCGTGAACATGTGCCAAGTCAAGTTACTCGAATCATTCAAAGGAGGATACCACCCTATCATAGCACATCACAATCATTTTAATAGCATGTTCGCACGCAAGGTAAACCATTATAAGCTCCTAGCTAATTAAGCATGGCATAAGCAACTATAATCTCTAGTTGTCATTGCAAACATGTTTATTCATAATAGGCTGAATCAGGAACAATGAACTAATCATATTTACAAAAACAAGAGAGGTCAAGTTCATACCAGCTTCTCTCATTTCAATCAGTCTATCATATATCGTCATTATTGCCGTTCACTTGCACGACTGAATGGTGTGGATAATAATAATAGTGCACGTGCATTGGACTAAGCTGGAATCTGCAAGCATTCAATTCAAGGGAGAAGACAAGGTAATATGGGCTCTTGGTTAAATCAACAATAATGCATATAATAACCACTCAACATTTTCATCATGGTCTTCTCCTCTCGACCCCCAAAGAAAATAAATATAACTATTTACACGAGAAAGCTCCCAACAAGCAAAAGAAGAACGAGAAATCTTTTTGGGTTTTCTTTTAGTTACTAATACTACAGGCATGGAAAGTAAACTAGCTTAAAGCTACAACTATTTTTTTTATTTTTCTTAAGGTTTATCAAACACACAAGAAGAAAGCTAGAAAAAGAAATTAAACTAGCGTGGATAGTACAATGAAAAAGTATGAGCACCGACAACTAGAATGAGTGTGTGAACATGAATGTAATGTCGGTGATAAATACGTACTCCCCCAAGCTTAGGTTTTTGGCCTAAGTTGGTTTATGCCCATGGGTAGCCTGGCTGATATCCGAAGTTGTAATTGGGGTCGTAATGAGAAGCAGCAGCCATTGCCTCACGAGCTGCAGCATGGCAGTGAGCTGCCTCCGTCCTCCTCTCGTACTCATTCGCCTCCTCCCTAGTTATAATATATCTTCCTTTTGCCTAATAGTCAAAGAAAGCAGGAGCAGGGAGAGTAATATGGACAGCGCGACGTCTGTCAAAGATTAGTCGATACTGGAGGGATTGTTCATTCCTATCAAGAAACTGATGACTAGCCATGGCATTATAATCTAAATAAGCAGGAGGAAACTCCATATCATTTTCATGTATGGGTATTTCAAGAAAATTAGCCACACGGGTTGCATAAATCCCACCAAAAAATCTCCAGTTAAACCATTATTATGCAACCTATGTGCAACAATTGCCCCCAAGTTGTATTGTTTATCACCTAATACAACACTCTTGAGAACACAAAGATCCGGAACACACATGTGACAAGCTTCATCTTTACTGTTAATACATCTACCTATGAAGAGAGCAAAATAATGTATAGCAGGAAAATGAATGCTCCCTATAGTAGCTTGTGCTATTTCTCTAGATTTCCCCACAGTGATACTAGCAAGAAAGTCTTTATATTCAGATTTACGAGGTTCATTGACATTGCCCCACTGCGGGAGTTTACAAGCAATAGTAAAATCTTCTAGGTCCATGGTATATGATTTATTATAAATATCAAACAGGACATTTTGCGAATTGTGCGAAGATGTAAATTTAAACCTTCTCACAAATGAATTAGTCAAATGGTAGTATTGAGGGCACTTATCTTGCATGAAGTCCTCAAGATCAGCATTACGCACATATGCATCAAATTCATCCTTGATGCCTGCTTTGACCATAAACTCCTCTGACGGCCATTCACAAGGCCGCACATAAGCTTCCCTCGGTGGTTCATCGTCCTGCTCACGTATGGCAAGCCTGGGTGCTTGCTTCCTTGAAGAACCACCTTGGTACATTTTCCTAGACATATTTCTTCCTCTGAAAAATTTCTAAAAATTTTAGTAACTCAAAATAAAAGTGAACCAAACTCAACAAAATTGATAGCAACTACTCCCACAAGTGTCTAGAGACTATATCATGCATTAGAACTACTTGGGACCATATAAATTTGACATGCAAGCTCAAGAATAGGGTCACCTTAGCAGCAAAAATTTGTAATGAATAAAGCACTAGAACAAAAACTAACTGGACCATTGGAGGAGCCACATACCAAAGAACAATCCCCCAAAGCAGTTTTGTGAATGGAGCTTTGAGCAAGGAGATCAAAAATGGCAGCAAAATGAGCTAGAACTCGTGCTTGAGCTGGATGGTGATTTTTTGGGAGGAAGAAGAAGAGCATGGGTGCAGGAATAAGTGGAGGGGGGTCACTGTGGGCCCACGAGGTAGGGGGCGCGCCCAGGGAGGTAGGGCGCGCCCCTGACCCTCGTGGCCAGGTGCAAGCTCCCCCTGCAGTGTTCTCAGTGCCAGATATTTTCAAATATTTCAGAAAAAATCATACTAAATTTTTAGGGCATTTGGAGAACTTTTATTTTTGGGGTATTTTTTATTGCATGGATAATTCAGAAAACAGACAGAAAATACTATTTTTGCTTTATTCAATCTAAATAACTGAAAGTAAAAAGGAGGGTCCAAAAGGTTGTGCCTTCTAACTTCATCCATCTCATGCTCATCAAAAGGAATCCACTAACAAGGTTGATCAAGTTTGTTAACAAACTCATTCCGAATAACATGAAACATGAGAAATTTCGAATAACACTAGGTTACCTCAACGGGGATATGCACATCCCCAATAATAAGAATATCATATTTCTTCTTGATAGTAGAAAGAGGAAATTCAAAACCTCCAATAATAATAGTTGGAATTTTTCCAATAGAATTGATACTGTGAACTTGAGGTTGTTTCCTCGAAAAGTGTACCGTGTGCTCATTACCATTAACAGGAAAAGTGACATTGCCTTTGTTGCAATCAATTACAGCCCCTACAGTATTCAAAAAGGGTCTACCAAGGATAATTGACATACTATCGTCCTCGGGAATATCAAGAATAACAAAGTCTGTTAAGATAGTAACGTTTGCAACCACAACAGGCACATCCTCGCAAATACCGACAGGTATAGCAGTTGATTTATTATCCATTTGCAAAGATATTTCAGTAGGTGTCAACTTATTCAATTCAAGTCTACGATATAAAGAGAGAGGCATAACACTAACACCGGCTCCAAGGTCACATAAAGCAGTTTTAACATAGTTTCTTTTAATGGAGCATGGTATAGTTGGTACTCCTGGGTCTCCTAGTTTCTTTGGCATTCCACCCTTAAAATTATAATTAGCAAGCATGGTGAAAAATTAAGCTTCCAGTATCTTTCTTTTATTTGTAATAATATCTTTCATGTACTTAGCATAAGGATTCATTTTAAGCATATCAGTCAAACGCATACGCAAAAAGATAGGTCTAATCATTTCAGCAAAGTGCTCAAAAATCCTCATCATCCTTTTTCTTGGATGGCTTAGGAGGAAAAGGCATGGGTTTCTGAACCCATGGTTCTCTTTCTTTACCGTGCTTCCTAGCAACAAAGTCTCTCTTATCATAACGTTGATTCTTTGATTGTGGTTATCAGGATCAACAGCAGGTTCAATCTCTACATCATTATTATTGCTAGGTTGAGCATCAACATGAACATTATCATTAACATTATCACTAGGTTCATGTTCATCACCAGATTGCGTTTCAGCATCCAAAATAGAAATATCATTGGGATTCTTAGGTGTGTCAACAACAGGTTCACTAGAAGCATGCAAAGTCCTATCATTTTTCTTTTTCTTCTTTTAAGAAGGACTAGGTGCATCTACATTATTTCTCCAAGAATCTGGCTCAATTCTCTTAGGGTGGACTTCAAGATACAAAGTCATGTTTATTATTTAATTTGTTGAGCAAGTCATTTTGAGCTTTAAGTACTTATTCTGCTTGAGTGTTAACCATAGAAGCATGTTTGCTAATGAGTTTAAGTTCACCTTTAACTCTAGCCATGTAATCACTCAAGTGTCCAATCATGTAAGAATTTTGTTTTAATTGTCAACCAACATAAGCATTGAAGTTTTCTTGTCTAGCCATAAAGTCATCAAATTCATCCAAGCATTGGCTAGAAAACTTAGTAGACGGGATTTCAACTTTATCATATCTATAGAGAGAATTTACCTTCACTACCTGTGTCGGGTTATCAAGACCATGTTTCTCTTCAATAGGTGGTATATTAAGACCATGTATATCTTCAACAGGAGGTAAATTCTTAACATCTTCAGCTTTAATACCTTTTTCTTTCATAGATTTCTTCGCCTCTTGCATATCTTCTGGACTGATAAATAGAACACCCCTTTTCTTCGGAGTTGGTTTAGGGGTTGGCTCAGGAATTGGCTCAAGAAGAGTCCAATTATTTTCATTAGTCAACATATAATTCAATAGCAATTCAGCTTGATCGACTGTTCTTTCCCTGAAAAGACAACCAGCACAACTATCCAAGTGGTCCTTGGAAGCATCACTTAGTCCATTATAAAAGATATCAAGTATTTCATTTTTCTTAAGAGGATGATAAGGCAAAGCATTAAGTAACTGGAGAAGCCTCCCCCAAGCTTGTGGGAGACTCTCTTCTTCAATTTGCACAAAATTATATATTTCCCTCAAGGCAACTTGTTTCTTATGAGCAGGGAAATATTTAGCAGAGAAGTAATAAATCATATCCTGGGGACTACGCACACAACCAGGATCAAGAGAATTAAACCAAGTTTTAGCATCACCCTTTAATGAGAACGGAAATACCTTAAGGATATAATAGTAGCGAGATTTCTCATCATTAGTGAACAGGGTGGCTATATCATTTAACTTAGTAAGATGTGACACAACAATTCAGATTCATAGCCATAAAAAGGATCAGATTCAACCAAAGTAATTATCTTAGGATCGACAGAGAAATCATAATCCTTATCAGTAACAAAGATAGGTGAAGTAGCAAAAGCTCATATTTCATTCTAGCATTTAGAGATTTCTGTTTCAGTTCAGCTAATAATTTCTTAAGATCAGATCTATCATTGCAAGCTAGAAAATCTCTAGCAGTTTCTTCATCCATAACATAACCCTCAGGAACAACAGGCAATTCATATTTAGGGGGGAGAACCTTCATCATCACTATCTTTAATAATATCAGTTTCAAGAATTTCATTCTCTCTAACCCTAGAAAGTTGTTCATCAAGATATTCACCTAATGGCACAGTAGTATCAAGCATAGAAGTAGTTTCATCATAAGTATCATGCATAGTAGAAGTGGCATCATCGATAACATGTGACATATCAGAATTAATAGCAGAAGCAGGTTTAGGTGACACAAGCTTACTCATAACAGAAGGAGAATCTAGTGCAGAGCTAGATGACAGTTCCTTACCTCCCCTCGTAGTTGAGGGATAAATCTGAGTTCTTTCGTATTTCAAGTTCCTCCTAGTGACCAGCAGATATAAATCCCAAGTGACTCAAAGAATAGAGCTATGCTCCCCGGCAACGGCGCCAGAAAATAGTCTTGATAACCCACAAGTATAGGGGATCGCAACAGTTTTTGAGGGTAGAGTATTCAACCCAAATTTATTGATTCGACACAAGGGGAGCCAAAGAATATTCTCAAGTATTAGCAGTTGAGTTATCAATTCAACCACACCTGGATAACTTAGTATCTGCAACAAAGTATTTAGTAGCAAAGTAGTATGGAAGTAACGGTAACAGTAGCAGTTTTGTAGTAATTGTAACAGTAGCAACGACAAAGTAACTAAGCAAAGAGCAATATGTGAAAAGCTTGTAGGAATTAGATCGGTGATGGATAATTATGTCGGATGCGGTTCATCATGTAACAGTTATAACATAGGGTGACACAGAACTAGCTCCAGTTCATCAATGTAATGTAGGCATGTATTTCGAATATAGTCATACGTGCTAATGGAAAAGAACTTGCATGACATCTTTTGTCCTACCCTCCGGTGCCAGTGGGGTCCTAATGGAAACTAAGGGATATTAAGGCCTCTTTTTAATAGAGTACCAGACCAAAGCACTAGCACTTAGTGAATACATGAACACCTCAAACTACGGTCATCACTGGTAAGTATCCCGATTATTGTCACTTCGGGGTTAACGGATCATAACATATAATAGGTGACTATAGGCTTGCAAGATAGGATCAAGAGCTCACATATATTCATGAAAACATAATAGGTTCAGATCTGAAATCATGGCACTCGGGCCCTAGTGACAAGCATTAGGCATAGCAAAGTCATAGCAACATCAACCTCAGAACATAGTGGATACTAGGGATCTAACCCTAACAAAACTAACTTGATTACATGATAAATCTCATCCAACACATCACCATCCAACAAGCCTACGATGGAATTACTCACGCATGGTGGTGAGCATCATGAAATTGGTGATGGAGGATGGTTGATGATGATGACGGCGACGAATCCCCCTCTACGGAGCCCCGAACGGACTCCAGATCAGCCCTCCCGAGAGAGTTTAGGGCTTAGCGGCGGCTCCATATCATAAAACGCGATGAATCTTTCTCTCTGATTTTTTTCTCCGCGAACGCAAATATATGGAGTTGGAGTTGAGGTCGGTGGAGGTCTAGGGGGCCCACGAGGCAGGGGGCGCGCCCTAGGGGGGGCGCCCCCCACCCTCGTGGACAGGGTGTGGGCCCCCTGGTGCTGATTCTTTCGCCAGTATTTTTTATTTATTCCAAAAAGTTGCTCCGTGGATTTTCAGGTCATTGCGAGAACTTTTATTTCTGCAAAAAAATAACACCATGGCAGTTCTGCTGAAAACAACGTCAGTCCGGGTTAGTTCGATTCAATTCATGCAAGTTAGAGTCCAAAACAAGGGAAAAAGTGTTTGGAAAAGTAGATACGACGGAGACGTATCAGTGACACAGAACTAGCTCCAGTTCATCAATGTAATGTAGGCATGTATTCCGAATATGGTCATACGTGCTTATGGAAAAGAACTTGCATGCAATCTTTTGTCCTACCCTCCCGTGGCAGCGGGGTTCTATCGGAAACTAAGGGATATTAAGTCCTCCTTTTAATAGAGTACCGGACCAAAGCATTAACACTTAGTGAATACTTGAATTCCTCAAATTATGGTCATCACCGAGAGTGGTCCTGATTATTGTCACTTCCGGGTTGTCGGATCATAACACATAATAGGTGACTATAGACTTGCAAGATAGGATCATGAACTCACATATATTCATGAAAACATAATAGGTTCAGATCTGAAATCATGGCACTCGGGCCCTAGTGACAAGCATTAAGCATAGAAAAGTCATAGCAACATGTATCTCAGAACATAATGGATATTAGGGATCAAACCCTAACAAAACTAACTTGATTACATGGTAATTCTCATCCAACCCATCACCGTCCAGCAAGCCTACGATGGAATTGCTCACGCATGGCGGTGAGCATCATGAAATTGGTGATGGAGGATGGTTGATGATGACGACGACGACGGATTCCCCTCTCCGGAGCCCCGAACGCACCCCAGATCAGCCCTCACGAGAGAGTTTAGGGCTTGGCGGCGGCTTCGTATCATAAAACACGATGAATCCTTCTCTCTGATTTGTTTTCTCCCCGAACGTGAATATATGGAGTTGGAGTTGAGGTCGGTGGAGCTCCAGGGGGCACGAGGCAGGGGGCATGCCCCCTACCCTCGTGGACAGGGTGTGACCCCCTTGACGTTCATTCTTTCGCCAATATTTTTTACTAATTCCAAAAAGTTGCTCCGTGGATTTTCAGGTCATTCCGAGAACTTTTATTTCTACACAAAAATAACACCTTGGCAGTTCTGCTGAAAACAATGTCAGTCCGGGTTAGCTCCATTCAAATACTGCAAGTTAGAGTCCAAAACAAGGGCAAAAGTGTTTGGAAAAGTAGATACGATGAAGATGTATCACTACTTAGGCGATGGAGATGGCGGCTTGAGGCCACTGGGCGCGGCAGCTTGAAGTCAGGCACGGTGGCTCAGTGCAGGGTGACAGCTCAACAGAGCCCATTAGAGGAGAGCATGACGGTGACTCTGCGGTGATGATGAGCAGATTTTTATGGTGGCGTCTCTTGTCATTCTAGATTTAGATGGTTGTATGCGGAGCAATTCCAGCGATTGGGGAAGCGGCGATGGCGACTCTCCGATGGCGGCTCAATGCAAGATAGTGGCTCAAGGAGGGGTTGCTTAGATGAGATGATGGCGGCTCAGGACCGGCCACAGCAAAGCAGGCGGCTCAAGGACGGCTTCGAGGTCGGGGCAAGGCGCAGCAGCTTGAGGCAGAGGCGGATCCGCCATGGCATGGCGGCCCAAAGCAGAGGCGGATCCGGGGTGCGGGCGGCTCACTTGTGAGGTCATGGCAGCGCTGCGGAAGATGAAGAGCAAGGCGGCTGGCGGCTTGCGAGGAGGGCCATAGTAGCGAACCGGTGACGGCGGTTCGGAAACAGGGGAGTAAGCTAGCCAGCGGCGAGTTGAAACAGCGGAGTCCGAGATAGCAGGGACAGTTCACTACAAGGCTGCAGAAACAAAGTTGCGGTCGGGGTGGCTTGGACGCAGGCAGGTCATGGCACTCAGCGGCGCGCGGAGGCGGAGGAGCCAGCAGTCGACGCAGGGCGGTTTGAGCAGACGAGGCGCGACGGCGGCTTGGTAGCTCGAGGCAATGAGGCGCAAGGTGGGTCTCGGCAGTGGTCGCGTGTTCGAGCCGGTGGGCGGCTAAAGCGAGGCCGCATCCGCGGGGCCCAGCAGAGTCCATGTAGTGATAGCGAGGCGGGTCGAGGCCCGGAGCTGAGGCAACTCATGGAGGCAGTGGGGTGTATGCCACGACAACAGTCTGGGCGGTCTATGTGGCACTGGTGGGTTGAAGTAGCGGCGGGTTTAAAGTGAGGGCATGACCAGCCCATTCTCGACGCGGCGGGTCAAGTGCAACACGGCGGATCAAGCGCGAGGCGGCTCAGATGCTAGACGGCGGCGATTTGCAAGGGCACAAAGCCGGCTCAGGGTTGTCACCGCTGCAGTTGACTAAGTCAGCGGCTGATTTGGTACTAGCCATGGCGGAGGTGACTCGCCAGCGACGGCGACTTGCAGAAACCGCAGCAGAAGCGGCGCGAGGCCGTGGCGGGTTACCGTAGGCCACATAGGCGAGTGATGGCCGCAGCTAGGGTGATTTATAGTAGAGCAGAGGCGAGGGCACGACGCTCGTGTCCAACTCTGAGGCGGATCTGTCCTCCGCGGCGGCTCGAGGCGGGAAGGCCCAGAGGTGAGAGACAAAAGGCGTGAGCGGCGACCAGTGCACGGGAGAAGAACTGGAACAACAGCTTGCTGGTGGCGTGGCAGGGATAGAGGCAACCCGGTAGGGCGCACAGCTGGCTTGCAGGGGTAGCGGCAACGGCTCTGAACGAGGCAGTAACGGAGGCTGCTTGGTGACCCCGGCGATGTAGGGCCATAGTGACGATGGAAACGGCAGACCGACGCGAGGTACATCGACGACGGGTCAGTGAGGTACGTCCGTGGCGACTTATCGGTAGAGGTTGGCGGCCCAACGCGATGGCAATGGCGGCAGCTCGCCGCCGGGGGCGGCCCAGAGCGACAGTCGTGGCGGAGTCGGGTTGGAAGGAGAGGCGGAACAAGGAACGTCCGGGTCATATCTGACTCTATTTTTGGCTCAGTTTTCACATAGTGGCTTCGCTCTCCCTCGAGAGGCGGCTCAGAGATGGTAATGACACACGAGATCCGGACGACGGATCTCACTTAGCATTTTCGCCACATTGGGGTTCCTGATGCCCTCTTCGATTTGTTTTTTGGTCTCCAACGGGAGTAGTTTTCCATTAGATGCAAACTTGATGTGTGGCCGTTGTCCGTGTTGCTTTTGGTTTGCCTGCAATTTGACGGACTACACAGCTGGTGGCGGCGGCTCAGCAGCGACCCTAACGTCTTTGATGATGAATTTGCCAATTCTTTCCAATGTTGGTCTTCTTCTCCTGGTCAATCACGAGCTTTCTTGATCATGAGAGAAATCCCTCCAAGAACTCAACACCACCATGCATAGGCCCCACGGTGGGCGCCAACTGTCGTGGATTTGTCACGGCAGATGTCCTAGTGTGAGGACTTAGTCGTGAGGCCAACACATCTATGTGGTAGCTTGAGAGGTGTTGATCAGGATGAAAGACGCGAGGCGGATCAACACACAAGACAAGGATTTAGACAACTTCGGGCCCCGGGAAACATCATCCGGTAATAGCCCTACATGCTATTTGTGGTTAGGTCTCATTACGCTCATGAGGGAATCGCCGCATAAACCGGCTCTCCCAATTGTGTCTAACCTTAGAGATTACTTCTCCCCCCTTTGTTGGGGTGCCCTGCCCCTCCTTATATAAGTTGGAGGGGCGGGTTACATATGGAGTCCTAGTCGGATTAAGACTTAAAACTATTCTAACTTCTTGTCACAGGCTTCTCTCCATGGCCTTCTTAACGTCTCGGGCTTATTAACCCTAGGCGACTCTGTTTGTCGGGTTATAACTGTCTGCCGGTTTACCACTATCTGCCGGCTTACCACTGTCTGCCGGCTTACAACTCTCTGCCGGTTTACCACTATCTGCCGGCTTACCACTGTCTGCCGGCTTACCACTGTCTGCCGGCTCACTAATGGATCACTAGGCTCAGCCGGGTCAGCAGTGAGTCGTCAGTCCTCGGACAGTTTACCAATGAAATACCAAGTCCCAGCCGGGTCATAACGCCGGCCGAGTCATACCGTGGGGTATATCCCCAACACCTGGTACTTTGCGGTCAAAGTGTACTTTCATATGGCTATATTTCATAGACTACATCTTGTTTTCTTTGCTTGGTTTGATGGCCATGTCCTGTCCTATATGTCTTGCCGTCAGATAAAGCCTTGGACCTACCTGTATCTATTTATCCAAGAGCACAAGAAAAGTATTTTCAGTCATGTGTGCTTCCAAAGTAGGTTTTTTTATCTTGTTGTTGCTCTACTATCAAGCAGAGTCCTGGATCTAGCTATTTTTTTTGGCAAAGTGCATCTTTGTTTCTTTGCTTGATCTGTTGGCTGCCTCATGTTTTCTTTGTCTAGCAAAATATGATAGCCAAAAGAAAACAAAAAAATGTACAATATGAATTGATCTAAACCATGCCTAGCCAAAAAAATTGTTGGAAATGGGGTTGCTAGAGGTGGCTTGACATTTTTTAGTGACAAATTAAAATGATTGTTTTGCTTAGTTTGTAGTGGTAGTAAATAGCAACTACCTGCGAGACTCATCTAAGGCTAAGTGATGCTCCTTTTTTTGGTGAAATCTTAAGCATTATCCTTTCTGAAAATTAGTTATCTGATTCATGGAATGTATATATAACTAAATGTAGACATGTTTAGAGGAACTGGGTTTACTTGTTGCAACTTTTTGGCTCGCTAGCGGATGGCTGGTTGCTCATTCTTACTCGTGCCGTGGCAGCTAGAAATTGTAATAGGCATATATTGAGAACAGGTTTCATTTTGGTGTTTTGTGCGTTGCCAATGGTGTTGGGAAATGTAGAATGCAATTTCAAAAAAATTCCTACGCTCATGCAAGATCTATCTAGGAGATGGATAGCAACGAGAGGGGGAGAGTGTGTCCATGTACCCTCCTAGACTGAAAACAGAAGCGTTTGCTCAATGCGGTTGATGTAGTCGACCGTCTTCTTGTTCCGACCGATCGAGTATCGAACGTACGACACCTCCGAGTCCTGCACACGTTCAGCGCGATGACGTCCCTCGAGCTCTTAATCCAGTAGAGGGTCGAAGGAGTAGATGAGTTCCGTCAGCACGACGGCATGGTGATTGTGATGTTGATGTGATCCGCGCAGGGCTTCGCCTAAGCACCGCGAGAATATGACGAGAGGCGTAAACTATGGAGGGGGGCGCCGCACACGGCTTGGAGCAATTGGTGTGTCTCATAGGGGTGCCCTCCCCATATATAAAGGAGGGAGGGAGAAGAGGCCTGCCTAGGCATGCCCCAAGTGGGGAGGAGTCCCACTTGGACTCCTAGTCCTATTCGCCCCCCTTCCTTTTACCGGAGGGGGAAAGGGGGAAGGAGAGGGAGTAGGAGAAGGAAAGGGGGCATCGCCCCCACCCCTTGTCCAATTCGGTTTCCCCTTGGTGAGGGGCGCGCCAGCCCCTTGTGGGCTGGTGTGCCTCCCTCCTATGGCCCATATCTTCCACCGGGGTGTTCCGATAACCCCTCCGGTACTCCGGTATGTACCCGATACACTCTGGAACCTTTTCGGTGTCCGAATACAACCTTCCAATATATCAATCTTTACCTCTCGACCATTTCGAGACTCCTCATCATGTCTGTGATCTCATCCAGGACTCTGAACAACCTTCGTTCACCAAAACACATAACTCATATAATACATATTGTCATCTAACGTTAAGCGTGCGGACCCTATATGTTTGAGAACTGTGTAGACATGACCGAGACACCTCTCCAGTCAATAACCAATAGCGGAACCTAGATGCTCATATTGGTTCCCACATATTCTATGAAGATCTTTATCGGTCGAACCGCAATGTCAACATACGTTATTCCCTTTGTCATCAGTACGTTACTTGCCCGAGATTCGATCATCGCTATCTCCATACCTAGTTCAATCTCGTTACCGGAAAGTCTCTTTACTTGTTCTGTAATGCATCATCCCGCAACTAACTCATTAGTCACATTGCTTGCAAGGCTTCATATGATGCGCATTACCGAGAGGGCCCAGAGATACCTCTCTGATACTCGGAGTGATAAATCCTACTCAATCTATGCCAACCCAACAAACACCTTCGGAGATACCTGTAGAGCATCTTTATAATCACCTAGTTACGTTGTGACGTCTGATAGCACACAAGGTATTCCTCCGGTGTCTGGGAGTTGCCTAATCTCATAGTCGGAGGAATATATATATGACATGAAGAAAGCAGTAGCAATAAAACTGAACGATCATTATGCTAAGCTAACGGATGGGTCTTGTCCATCACATGATTCTCCTAATGATGTGATCTCGTTCATGAAATGACAACACATGTCTATGTCTAGGAAACTTAACCATCTTTGATTAACAAGCTAGTCAAGTAGAGGCATACTAGGGACACAGTGTTTTGTCTATGTATCCACACATGTATCAAGTTTCCGGTTAATACAATTCTAGCATGAATAATAGACATTTATCATGATATAAGGAAATATAAAATAACAACTTTATTATTGCCTCTAGGGCATATTTCCTTCAAATGGATATTCATGGTTGGACCTATCTTCCAACATGGCTCCTATGTTTCTTTTGTAGTATATGCTGATTTTTCATAAGTTGTCCATGAAAAATGGTTAACCTCATGCATTTAGTTTGTAACATTTGCTTGCAAATTGATCATGTATAGATGAGTTAGTTCTATGGGTTTTAGTAGCTCAATGGTCTTGCACTAGCCACAGAAAGCTTTGGGTTTGTGCCTTGGTTCAGGTGAGAAACAATATGTTCTTGATTTGAGATTTCTTTCATGGAGATCAAATTTTACTGTTGAAGTACAAAGTATATACTGATTTGAGAGTGTACCACTGCAGCGATAGTGACCAAATTGTCCCCCTCGACATTGCTTCCAACACCGTTACCTTTTCTGTGGTGCTTGAAAGCCTCCACCCTATGATATTGTGGTAAGTATGGAATTATGGTTAATTCTGTAAAGCAACTAGGTTAATAGTTTGATATCTTTTTGGGAGAATTCAGTTAATTCAATATGATAATTTGTACTATTTATGTATACTATCCAAAAACAGTAGCAGTAAGGAATGAAGCATAGACCCAACCACAAGTACACCTACGCCTCCACCTCCCCTGGGGGCTGCAAGGTGTAGTGGACGGCCGAGGAAAAGCCGCACGGCGGGGCGGGGCTCTCAAGTGGGAGGCGGGGCTTGCCTCCCCCAACGATGATGGCTTCGAGCGCAAGTGGAAGTGGGAGGCCAAGTCCAAGCCCGACGTCGCCGGAAAGGCCAAGACCAATCTCGAGGAAGCCACCACATCTACCATGCCTTGCACACACGCTCATACGTGTACGAGAGAAACACGCAAACCTCCGTGCATCGCTCGGCCCTGACCACCCACTGTAACCAGGAACTCGCCAATATTTTCCTTGCCCTCGCTTCTACCACAATTTTTCCATCATGGACGGCCCAAAAATGTCATGCAGGTGCGTCCCAGGCAGGCCCAGGATGAAAAGCCCATTTTCTGTCATCATTTTTTGTCATAGAAGTAGGAGCCCACCACATCTATGATGATACATGGTTTTGTCATAATTATCGTCATAGAAGTGTCGTAAGCATGACATTATTTTTTTGTTCAGGCCAAAATGTCATGGATGTGTCTTTTTTGTAGTGTAGGATTTGTCATTCATTATCAAGTCTCAATGCATATATTTGTGTTGATGGATTTCATCCATCAATTCATCTAGTATTCTTCATGCCTTGCAAACGGAAATTTCCTTCACATGTATATCTCAATGCAAACATAGCCCATAACGATTGTCATTAATTACCAAAACCACACATGGGGACTACATGTACTTTCAGCACGCCTAATACGTATCCAACATATCTATACTTTTTAATTGTTTCATGCTATTATACTACCAATATTGGATGTTTTATATGCTATTGTATAAATTTTCTGGGACTAACCTATTAACCCAATGCCTAGTGCCACTTGCTGTTTTTTGGCCTGTTTTTGGTTTTCCAGGAAATCAATACCAAACGGAGTCCAAACGCTACAAAACTTTTTGTCAATTTTTTTTTGGATAAGAGAGACCCTAGAAGCTTCAGGAGGAGACCACACGGCAAGCAAGGAGACAACAAGGTAGCAGGGCGCGCCCTGATGCCTCGTGGGCACGTCGTGACTCCATCTGACTTAATTCCACCTCTGTAAATTCTCTAAAATTGGGAAACCAACAAAGAGCCACCCAAAACACTTTCTTCGGCACTTCAAGTTTTTGTTCTTCTGTGATCCCATGTGGAGGCCTTTTTCTACACTCTGGTGGAGGGGGAATCGATCACGGAGGGCTTCTACATCATCCTTGTTGCCCTCCAATGATGCATGACTAGTTCACCGCAAACCTACAGGTCCGTAGCTAGTAGCAAGATGGCTCCTTCTCTCCCTTTGATGTTCAATACAATGTTCTCCTTGATGTTCTTAGAGTTCTCTTTGATGTAATATTCTTTTGCGACGTGTTTGTTGGGATTTGATGAATTGTGAGTTTATGATCTGAATATTTATGAATATTAATGGAGTCTTTTTTGAACTTTATTATGCATGATTGTTATACCTTTGTATTTCTCTTTGATCTATCCATTTAGTCTGGCCAACTAGATTGATTTATCTTCAGTGGGAGAGGTGCTTTGTAATGGGTTCAATCTTGTGGTGTTCTATATCCCAGTTACTGAAAGAGACAAGACATGTATTTATATTGTTGCCATTAAGGATATAACAACGGGGTTTATTCATATTTATTGGGTTGACTTTGTCTACATCATGTCATCTTGCTTAAGGTGTTACTCTGTTTTATACTTAATACACTAGATGCATGCTGGATAGCAGTCGATGGGTGGAGTAATAGTAGTAGATGCAGGAAGGAGTTGGTCTACTTGTCTCGGATGTGATGCCTATATACATGATCATTGCCTTGAATATCGTCATAACTATGCACTTTTTTATCAATTGCCCAACAGTAATTTGTTCACCCACCGTATGTTATGTGTTCGAGAGAGAAGGCTCTAGTGAAAACTATTTTCCCCGGGTCTATTTTATCATATATAAAACATAAAAATACCTTGCTGTAATTTTTTATTTTATTTTATTTTATCTTTGCAATTTATTTATCTACCACTACAAGATTTAATCCTTGCAAATAACCGCCGAGGGGATTGACAATCCCCTTGTTTGCGTTAGGTGTAAGTATTTGCTTTTGTGTGTGCATGTGCTATTCACGAGGCTTTGCGTGATTCTCCTACTGGATTGATAACCTTGGTTATTAACGGAGGAAATAATTATCTCTACTGTATTGCATCATCCTCTCCTCTTTGAGGAAATCACAATGCAGCTCACAAGTTGCAATGCCGAAGACACATTTTTCCGGGTTTAACTTAATGTTATATGCTCAGAGATTTTTGAATGTTTCCCGAAGATCATCAATGAGCGTATTGGCTTGTTTGGTTTTGACAACCACATCGTCCACACATGCTTCGAATGTTTTTCTGATTTGTGGCTCCAGGCACGTCCGAACCATTTGCTGGTAAGTTGCCCCATTGTTTTTAGGACAAAGGGCATTATACTGAAACAAAATGGCCCATAAGGAGTTATTAAAATTGTGGCCGCTTGGTCGAACTCTCTCATTTTTATTTGATGATATCCCGAGCAGGCATCGAGGAAACAGAGTAAATCGTGTCCTACTATGGCATCTACTATCTGATCAATCCGAGGTAAATGAGAATGGATCTTTTGGGCATGCCTTATTAACGTCCTTGAAGTCCATGCAAAGGCGCCATGATTTGTCTTTATTTGGTACCATGACCAAATTGGCCAGACAATCGGGGTCACGGATGAATCCGGCCTCTAATAGCTTGGCCGCTTGGTCGAACTCTCTCATTTTTATTTGATGATATCCCGAGTAGGCGTCAAGGAAACAAAGTAAATTGTGTCCTGCTATGGCATCCACTATCTAATCAATCCGAGGTAAATGAGAATGGATCTTTTGGGCATGCCTTATTAACGTCCTTGAAGTACATACAGAGGCGCCATGATTTGTCCTTATTTGGTACCATGATCAAATTGGCCACACAATCGGGGTCATGGATGAATCCGGCCTTTAATAGCTTGGACAGCTCTTCTAATATTGCTTGTCTTTTTTGGTTCCAAGAACCGACGGTGTGCCTGCTTAACAGGTTTAAATCCCCCGATTATATTGAGGCTGTGCTCTACAAGATCTCTTGGGATTCCTCGCATGTCTTATGGATGCCAAGCAAAGATGTCGTAATTTTCCAGAAGGAAAGCATGTAGTGCTTAATCAAGCGTCGGGTCTAGCCGTGCTCCAATGGAGGCCATTTTAGAAGGGTCCTTGAGATGCACCTGAAATTTAACTATCTCATCAGCTAGTTTAAACAACGTGGATTTAGCCCTCTTGTCGAGGATGACGTCGTCTCTGTCCACCATTGCGTGCAGTGTTGTTAATTCTTCGGTCGTGAGGGCATCGACCTCTAAGGCGAGTGCTACCATTTTATTATTGGCTTTGAGCGATCTATCTGCGTTGCTGGCACCTATGATCACTCCATTTGGTTCTAACATCTTTAGCTTCATATATGCGTAGTGGGGGATGGCGTGAAACCTAGCGGACGTGTCTCGTCCAAGTAGAGCATGGTAACCACTTTGGAAGGGTATGATGTTGAAGATTAACTCCTTAACCTGGTAGTTGTCAGGTGTTCCGAATACCACATCGAGCATGACCCTACCACCGCATCGTGCCTCTTTCCCTGAGATGATTCCCTTGAACATGGTTTGGCTTGGCTTGATGCGCGACTTGTCGAACTGCATCTTTTGCAAACTGTCCTCGTAAATGAGGTTTAAGTTGCTTTCGCCGTCCATCAAGACTTTGGTTAGTCTATAGCCGTCAATAATGGGGTCGAGAACTAGGGCCGCGACACCTTGGCTGGGGCTACATGACGGTTGATCATCCTGCCCAAAGATGATCGGGGTGTCCAACCACCTGCTATGCAAGGTTACCATGTGGTTTGTTTCTGGGGGAGCTCTTTTCTGCTAGTTCTTTGATGGGCGAGTCTCATAGATCATTAGGATCACATCCTCATCGGATGATTGTTCCTCCCAGCTTGGTACTTTTCCTCGGCCTTTCTGGGTTGAGAGGTTATCTAGGATGTTTACCCCTCCTTTTTCCACCTGCCTAACGGCCCAACATGCATGAAGCCTGTGGATTGGGTTTGCGTTCAATGAGACATAGTGGATTGCACATGGTTCGTCCAAGACCATATCTAGCGCAGATTTGGGTCCTTGCTCCAGATGCTTCTTTTTCCGTGCAGGCTGATCGACTTGCTTGTTGGCTCTAGAGCGTTTTTGGCGTCGGTTGATATGCATGCGCCTGTTATCATCGGAGTCTAACAGACCCTGGATCGAATCCCTTTGTTCTTTTTCTGCTAGCCAAACGTCTTCCATGACGCAGTATCTTGATATGATGTCTGATAGTTTGGGGGACAATCTAACACGTATCGGTGCCAAGATGTTAGAGATGCCTTCATCGTGGCAATTGGAGCGGAATGCTGCTAAGGCCTCCGCGTCATAGCAATTTGGGATATTATGTTTTAAGAAAAGAATCGCATCTAAAACTGTTGGACTGGCTCTTTAGGTTTTTGTGTGACATAGGCCATGTTTCACATGTTAGTTATCCTAGAATTATTGGGGCTGTTGGAAATATGCCCTAGAGGCAATAATAAAAGTATTATTATATTTCATTGTTCATGATAATTGTCTTTTATTCATGCTATAACTGTATTATCCGGAAATCGTAATACACGTGTGAATACTTAGACCACACAATGTCCCTGGTAAGCCTCTAGTTGACCAGCTCGTTGTGATCAACAGATAGTCATGGTTTCCTGACTATGGACATTGGATGTCGTTGATAACGGGATCACATCATTAGGAGAATGATGTGATGGACAAGACCCAATCCTAAGCATAGCATAAAAGATCGTGTAGTTCGTTTTGCTAGAGCTTTGCAAGTGGCAAGTATCTCTTCCTTCGACCATGAGATCGTGTAACTCCCGGATACCGTAAGAGTGCCTTGGGTGTACCAAACGTCACAACGTAACTGGGTGACTATAAAGGTGCATTACAGGTATCTTCGAAAGTAGCTGTTGGGTTGACACGGATCGAGACTGGGATTTGTCACTCCGTATGACGGAGAGGTATCTCTGGGCCCACTCGGTAATGCATCATCATATTGAGCTCAATGTGACCAAGGTGTTGGACACGGGATCATGCATTACGGTACGAGGAAAGTGACTTGCCGGTAACGAGACTGAACAAGGTATTGGGATACCGACGATCGAGTCTCGGGCAAGTAACGTACCGATTGACAAAGGGAATTGCATACAGGGTTTGATCGAATCCTCAACATAGTGGTTCATCCGATGACAACATCGAGGAGCATGTGGGAGCCATCATGGGTATCCAGATCCCGCTGATGGTTATTGACTGAGAGAGTCTCGGTCATGTCTGCATGTCTCCCGAACCCGTAGGGTCTACACACTTAAGGTTCAGTTACGCTAGGGTTATAGGGATATGTATATGCAGTAACCCGAATGTTGTTCGGAGTCCCGGATGAGATCCCGGACGTCACGAGGAGTTCCGGAATGGTCCGGAGGTAAAGATTTATATATGGGAAGTCCTGTTTCGGGCATCGGGACAAGTTTCGGGGTTATCGGTATTGTATCGGGACCACCGGAAGGGTCCCGGGGGTCCACCGGGTGGGTCCACCTGTCCCGGGGGGGCACATGGGCTGTAGGGGGGTGCGCCTTGGCCTAATGGGCCAAGGGCACCAGCCCCACATAGGCCCATGCGCCTAGGGTTTAAGGGGGCAAGAGTCCTAGGAGGGTAAGGCACCTCCTAGGTGCCTTGGGGGGAGGGAAATCCCCCCTTGGCCGCCGCACCCCCTAGGAGATTGGATCTCCTAGGGCCGGCTACCCCCCTTGGCACCCCTATATATAGTGGGGGAGAGGAGGGACTTCATACCTGAACGCCCTGGCCTTTGGTTGCCTCCTTCTCCCTCCCCAACACCTCCTCCACCTCCATAGTGCTTAGCGAAGCTCTGCCGGAGTACTGCAGCTCCATCAACACCACGCCGTCGTGCTGCTGCTGGTGCCATCTCCCTCAACCTCTCCTCCCTTCCTTGCTGGATCAAGAAGGAGGAGACGTGGCTGTTCCGTACGTGTGTTGAACGCGGAGGTGCCGTCCGTTCGGCGCTGGTCATCGGTGATTTGGATCACGTCGAGTACGACTACATCATCACCTTGCAAGCTTCCGCACGCGATCTACAAGTGGTATGTAGATGCAAACTCTCTCCCTAGACTCGTTGCTTAGATGAACTCATAGATGGATCTTGGTGAAACCGTAGGAAAAATTTTAATTTTCTGCAACATTCCCCAACAGTGGCATCATGAGCTAGGTCTATGCGTAGTTCTCTTTGCACGAGTAGAACACAACTTTGTTGTGGGCGTGGATTTTGTCATCTTACTTGCCTCTACTAGTCTTTTCTTGCTCAACGGTATTGTGGGATGAAGCGGCCCGGACCAACCTTACACGTACGCTTACGTGAGACCGGTTCCACCGATTGACATGCACTAGTTGCATAAGGTGGCTGGCGGGTGTCTGTCTCTCCCACCTTAGTTGGAGCGGAATCGATGAACAGGGCCCTTATGAAGGGTAAATAGAAGTTGACAAAATCACGTTGTGGTGATTCGTAGGTAAGAAAACGTTCTTGCTAGAACCCAATTGCAGCCACGTAAAAGATGCAACAACAATTAGAGGACGTCTAACTTGTTTTTGCAGCGATTGATCATGTGATGTGATATGGACAGAAGTTGTGATGAATGATGAATTGTGATGTATGAGATCATGTTCTTTGTAATAGGATTCACGACTTGCATGTCGATGAGTATGACAACCGGCAGGAGCCATAGGAGTTGTCATTATTTTTTGTATGACCTGCGTGTCATTGAATAACGTCATGTAAACTACTTTACTTTATTGCTAAACGTTAGTCATAGAAGTAGAAGTAGTCGTTGGCGTGACAACTTCATGAAGACACGATGATGGAGATCATGGTGTCAAGCCGGTGACAAGATGATCATGGAGCCCCGAAGATGAAGATCAATGGAGCTATATGATATTGGCCATATCATGTCACAACTATATAATTGCATGTGATGTTTATTATGTTTATGCATCTTGTTTACTTAGGACGACGGTAGTAAATAAGATGATCCCTTACAAAAATTTCAAGAAGTGTTCTCCCCTAACTGTGCACCGTTGCTACAGTTTGTCGCTTCTAAGCACCACGTGATGATCGGGTGTGATGGATTCTTACGTTCACATACAACGGGTGTAAGACAGTTTTACACAGCGAAAACACTTAGGGTTAACTTGACGAGCCTAGCATGTGCAGACATGGCCTCGGAACACGGAGACCGAAAGGTCGAACACGAGTCGTATGGAAGATACGATCAACATGAGAATGTTCACCGACGATGACTAGTCCGTCTCACGTGATGATCGGACATGGGCTAGTCGACTCGGATCGTGTAACACTTAGATGACTAGAGGGATGTCTAATCTAAGTGGGAGTTCATAATTTGATTAGAACTTTATTATCATGAACTTAGTCTAAAACCTTTGCAAATATGTCTTGTAGATCAATGGCCAACGCTAATGTCAACATGAACTTCAACGCGTTCCTAGAGAAAACCAAGCTGAAAGATGATGGCAGCAACTATACGGACTGGGTCCGGAACCTGAGGATCACCCTCATAGCTGCCAGGAAACAATATGTCCTAGAAGGACCGCTAGGTGACGCTCCCGTCCCAGAGAACCAAGACATTATGAATGCTTGGCAGTCTCGTGCTGATGATTACTCCCTCGTTCAGTGCGGCATGCTTTACAGCTTAGAACCGGGGCTCCAAAAGCGTTTTGAGCACCACGGAGCATATGAGATGTTCGAAGAGCTGAAACTAGTTTTTCAAGCTCATGCCCGGGTCGAGAGATATGATGTCTCCGACAAGTTCTACAGTTGTAAGATGGAGGAAAACAGTTCTGTCAGTGAGCACATCCTGAAGATGTCTGGGTTGCACAACCGTATGACCCAGCTGAACATTAACCTCCCAGATGAGGCGGTCATTGACAGAATCCTCAAGTCGCTCCCACCAAGCTACAAGAGCTTTGTGATGAACTACAACATGCAGGGGATGGAAAAGACCATTCCTGAAGTGTTCTCGATGCTGAAGTCAGCAGAGGCTGAAATCAAGAAAGAACATCAAGTGTTGATGGTCAATAAGACCACTAAGTTCAAGAAGGGCAAGGGTAAGAAGAACTTCAAGAAGGACGGCAAAGATGTTGCCGCGCCTGGTAAGCCAGTTACCGGGAAGAAGTCAAAGAATGGACCCAAGCCTGAGACTGAGTGCTTTTATTGCAAGGGGAAGGGTCACTGGAAGCGGAACTGCCCCAAATACTTAGCGGATAAGAAGGCCGGCAACACCAAAGGTATATTTGATATACATGTGATTGATGTGTACCTTACCAGTACTCGTAGTAACTCCTGGGTATTTGATACCGGTGCCGTTGCTCATATTTGTAACTCACAGCAGGAGCTGCGGAATAAACGGAGACTGGCGAAGGACGAGGTGACGATGCGCGTCGGGAATGGTTCCAGAGTCGATGTGATCGCCGTCGGCACGCTGCCTCTACATTTACCTACGGGATTAGTCTTGAACCTTAATAATTGTTATTTAGTGCCAAGTTTGAGCATGAACATTGTATCTGGATCTCGTTTAATACGAGATGGCTACTCATTTAAGTCTGAGAATAATGGTTGTTCGATTTATATGAGAGATATGTTTTATGGTCATGCTCCGATGGTCAATGGTTTATTCTTAATGAATCTCGAGCGTAATATTACACATGTTCATAGTGTAGATGCCAAAAGATTTAAAGTTGATAACGATAGTCCCACATACTTGTGGCACTGCCGCCTTGGTCACATTGGTGTCAAGCGCATGAAGAAGCTCCATGCCGATGGACTTTTAGAGTCTCTTGATTATGAATCGTTTGACACGTGCGAACCATGCCTCTTGGGCAAAATGACCAAGACTCCGTTCTCCGGAACAATGGAGCGAGCAAACAACTTGTTGGAAATCATACATACCGATGTGTGCGGTCCAATGAGCGCTGAGGCTCGCGGAGGATATCGTTATGTTCTCACTCTCACAGATGACTTGAGTAGATATGGGTATGTCTACTTAATGAAACACAAGTCTGAGACCTTTGAAAAGTTCAAGGAATTTCAGAATGAGGTGGAGAATCAACGTGACCGAAAGATAAAATTCTTACGATCAGATCGTGGAGGAGAATACTTAAGTCACGAATTTGGTACACACTTAAAGAAATGTGGAATCGTTTCACAGCTCACGCCGCCTGGAACACCTCAACGAAACGGTGTGTCCGAACGTCGTAATCGCACTCTATTGGATATGGTGCGGTCTATGATGTCTCTTACCGATTTACCGCTATCATTTTGGGGATACGCTCTAGAGACAGCTACATTCACTTTAAATAGGGCACCGTCTAAATCCGTTGAGACGACACCGTATGAATTATGGTTTGGAAAGAAACCTAAGCTGTCGTTTCTAAAAGTTTGGGGATGCGAAGCTTATGTCAAGAAACTTCAACCTGAAAAGCTCGAACCCAAGTCGGAAAAATGTGTATTCATAGGATACCCTAAGGAAACTATAGGGTATACCTTCTACTTAAGATCCTAAGGCAAGATCTTTGTTGCCAAGAACGGATGCTTTCTGGAAAAAGAGTTTCTCTCGAAAGAAGTAAGTGGGAGGAAAGTAGAACTCGATGAAGTACTACCTCTTGAGCGGGATAGTGACGCAACACAGGAAACCGTTCCTGTGATGCCCACACCGACTGAAGAGCAAAACCATGATAATGATCAAGGTACTACGGATCAAGTTACTGCTGAACTTCGTAGGTCCACAAGGACACGTTCCGCACCAGAGTGGTACGGCAACCCTGTCCTGGAAATCATGTTGTTAGACAACAATGAACCTTCGAACTATGAAGAAGCAATGGCGGGCCCGGATTCCAACAAATGGCTTGAAGCCATGAAATCCGAGATAGAATCCATGTATGAAAACAAAGTATGGACTTTGACAGACTTGCCCGATGATCGGCGAGCGATAGAAAACAAATGGATCTTTAAGAAGAAGACGGACGCGGATGGTAATGTTACCATCTATAAAGCTCGACTTGTCGCTAAGGGTTATCGACAGGTTCAAGGGATTGACTACGACGAGACATTCTCTCCCGTAGCAAAGCTAAAGTCCGTTCGAATCATGTTAGCAATTGCCGCATACTATGATTATGAGATATGGCAGATGGACGTCAAAACAGCATTCCTTAACGGGCATCTTAAGGAAGAACTGTATATGATGCAGCCGGTAGGTTTTGTCGATCCTCGGAACGCTAACAAAGTATGCAAGCTCCAGCGATCCATTTATGGACTGGTGCAAGCATCTCGGAGTTGGAACATTCGCTTTGATGAGATGATCAAAGCGTTTGGGTTTATGCAGACTTATGGAGAAGCCTGCGTTTACAAGAAAGTGAGTGGGAGCTCTGTAGCATTTCTCATATTATATGTAGATGACATACTCCTGATGGGAAATAATATAGAATTTCTGGACAGCATTAAGGCCTACTTGAATAAGTGTTTTTCAATGAAGGAACTTGGAGAAGCTGCTTATATATTAGGCATCAAGATCTATAGAGATAGATCGAGACGCCTCATAGGTCTTTCACAAAGCACATACCTTGATAAGATTTTGAAGAGATTCAGAATGGATCAGTCCAAGAAGGGGTTCTTGCCTATGTTACAAGGTATGAGACTGAGCTCAGCTCAGTCACCGACCACGGCAAAAGATAAAGAAGAGATGAGTGTCATCCCCTATGCTTCAGCCATAGGATCTATTATGTATGCCATGCTGTGTACCAGACCCGATGTAAACCTTGCCGTAAGTTTGGTAGCAAGATACCAAAGTAATCCCGGCAAGGAACACTGGACAACGGTCAAGAATATCCTGAAGTACCTGAAAAGGACAAAGGACATGTTTCTCGTTTATGGAGGAGACGAAGAGCTCGTCGTAACGGGTTACGTCGACGCTAGCTTCGACTCAGATCTGGATGACTCTAAGTCACAAACCGGATACGTGTATATGTTGAATGGTGGAGCAGTAAGCTGGTGCAGCTGCAAGCAGAGCATCGTGGCGGGATCTACGTGTGAAGCGGAGTACATGGCAGCCTCGGAGGCAGCACATGAAGCGATTTGGGTGAAGGAGTTCATCACCGACCTAGGAGTCATACCCAATGCGTCGGGGCCGATCAAACTCTTCTGTGACAACACTGGAGCTATTGCCCTCGCAAAGGAGCCCAGGTTTCACAAGAAGACCAGGCACATCAAGCGTCGTTTCAACTCCATCCGTGAAAATGTTCAAGATGGAGACATAGAGATTTGCAAAGTGCACACAGATCTGAATGTCGCAGATCCGCTGACTAAACCTCTCTCGCGTGCAAAACATGATCAACACCAGAACTCTATGGGTGTTCGATTCATCACAATGTAACTAGATTAGTGACTCTAGTGCAAGTGGGAGACTGTTGGAAATATGCCCTAGAGGCAATAATAAAAGTATTATTATATTTCATTGTTCATGATAATTGTCTTTTATTCATGCTATAACTGTATTATCCGGAAATCGTAATACACGTGTGAATACTTAGACCACACAATGTCCCTGGTAAGCCTCTAGTTGACCAGCTCGTTGTGATCAACAGATAGTCATGGTTTCCTGACTATGGACATTGAATGTCGTTGATAACGGGATCACATCATTAGGAGAATGATGTGATGGACAAGACCCAATCCTAAGCATAGCATAAAAGATCGTGTAGTTCGTTTTGCTAGATCTTTGCAAGTGTCAAGTATCTCTTCCTTCGACCATGAGATCGTGTAACTCCTGGATACCGTAAGAGTGCCTTGGGTGTACCAAACGTCACAACGTAACTGGGTGACTATAAAGGTGCATTACAGGTATCTCCGAAAGTAGCTGTTGGGTTGACACAGATCGAGACTGGGATTTGTCACTCCGTATGACGGAGAGGTATCTCTGGGCCCACTCGGTAATGCATCATCATATTGAGCTCAATGTGACCAAGGTGTTGGACACGGGATCATGCATTACGGTACGAGTAAAGTGACTTGCCGGTAACGAGACTGAACAAGGTATTGGGATACCGACGATCGAGTCTCGGGCAAGTAACGTACCGATTGACAAAGGGAATTGCATACAGGGTTTGATCGAATCCTCGACATAGTGGTTCATCCGATGACAACATCGAGGAGCATGTGGGAGCCATCATGGGTATCCAGATCCCGCTAATGGTTATTGACTGAGAGAGTCTCGGTCATGTCTGCATGTCTCCCGAACCCGTAGGGTCTACACACTTAAGGTTCAGTTACGCTAGGGTTATAGGGATATGTATATGCAGTAACCCGAATGTTGTTCGGAGTCCCGGATGAGATCCCGGACGTCACGAGGAGTTCCGGAATGGTCCGGAGGTAAAGATTTATATATGGGAAGTCCTGTTTCGGGCATCGGGACAAGTTTCGGGGTTATCGGTATTGTACCGGGACCACCGGAAGGGTCCCGGGGGTCCACCGGGTGGGTCCACCTGTCCCGGGGGGCCACATGGGCTGTAGGGGGGTGCGCCTTGGCCTAATGGGCCAAGGGCACCAGCCCCACATAGGCCCATGCGCCTAGGGTTTAAGGGGGCAAGAGTCCTAGGAGGGTAAGGCACCTCCTAGGTGCCTTGGGGGGAGGGAAATCCCCCCTTGGCCGCCGCACCCCCTAGGAGATTGGATCTCCTAGGGCCGGCTACCCCCCTTGGCACCCCTATATATAGTGGGGGAGAGGAGGGACTTCATACCTGAACGCCCTGGCCTTTGGTTGCCTCCTTCTCCCTCCCCAACACCTCCTCCACCTCCATAGTGCTTAGCGAAGCTCTGCCGGAGTACTGCAGCTCCATCAACACCACGCCGTCGTTCTGCTGCTGGTGCCATCTCCCTCAACCTCTCCTCCCTTCCTTGCTGGATCAAGAAGGAGGAGACGTGGCTGTTCCGTACGTGTGTTGAACGCGGAGGTGCCGTCCGTTCGGCGCTGGTCATCGGTGATTTGGATCACGTCGAGTACGACTACATCATCACCTTGCAAGCTTCCGCACGCGATCTACAAGTGGTATGTAGATGCAAACTCTCTCCCTAGACTCGTTGCTTAGATGAACTCATAGATGGATCTTGGTGAAACCGTAGGAAAAATTTTAATTTTCTGCAACGTTCCCCAACAGGGGCAATACGCGATGTGGGGTGGGTGGGAGAGAAAATTTGATTCTAGTCTGATCCGACATTGGTCTTCGAGAAAATCCTCCCGATGATGGCTTGAAGGAGCCTTGGGAAGGATTGTGCGATAACGTTAATCAAGTCGCTTTGGTGAGAATTTGGATCCGAGCTCCAGGCTTGGTTTGGCCGGTTGTGATCGTGATCCAACGAGCATAAAACCGGATTTGGGACGGCAATCGTTTGAAGATCCTCGGTTGGGCTTCAAGTCCTAACGGCGGGTGGGGGTTCCCAAGCGCTCCTGAGCCTTGGTTGAATCAAGTGATTGATTTTCTGGCATAAGGGGCATGCCGGCATGGATCTGATTGTTAAATGATGCTTTCATCGTTCCTTCGTGACCACACACATGGCCCTGCATGGGCCACAAATGTCGGTGCTAAAAATGGCGGATTTCGGGTAAGGGGTCCCGAGCTGGTGATCTTGGCACGATGGTAACATGAAGTAAAAGGGACACAATATTTACCCAAGTTTGGGCTGTCTTGAAGAGGTAAACCCCTACGTCTTGCTTGTATTGTATTGATTGTGGATGGGGTATAAAGTAAGGATGATCTACCTTACCGTACGAATGAGTTCTAAGCTCTAAAAACCTTCAACCTACCTCTACAGACTAAACGCCTCGGCTTATATACGCACCAGGGTTATCTAGGGTTACAAGTATGTCAACGACAACTAGGGACAACATGCCGATCATTTGAATACGCCATGAAGTGTACACCAAGTTTTCGAAGGATACCATCTTCAGTACGCCGGGGGCCACGACTTGCATGGCCCATTCTTCAGTTGTTGGTGGGTCCTCGGCCCGACCCATGAATGGCAGAACAATGTGGTGAACACCCTGTAATCTAGGACACCATCACGTGGAGCATCCAAGAACGAGTATCCGATAGCACCATCATCGCCATCGCGCATGACAGGGTGCCTTGCGGTGAAGGGCAAAGGCGAAGCCAAGCACCACAATTGTCGTCGTGCCGGCCTTACAGATCATGAACATCAGTGCTAGCGCAAGCACCATGCCATCGTGCAACACTAACATGTTGCCCCAGGCTGGCCAGCCACGGGGGTCCGAAGATGGTGTCATGTGCTCTTCATCCGTGGGTCACGTGGCAGGTGCCGACGGCAACAGGGACGAGGAGGGAGGCGAGGAAGAGGGACCTACGGCCTGGCCCGTGCCGCCGCGAGGAACCAAAGCCCCCCCCCATCCATGCAGCCAGAAAGATTAGGAGACGTTTGTTTCCTCTCTCTTTCTCTCAGAAAAAGAAAAAGAAGAGGAGACACTCCCGTCTGACCTTAGAGCATCTCCAACAGGCATGCAACCGCGTGACACGCTAAAAACAGTTTACAATGCCAAAATAGTCACTTTCAGCGCGCCGGGGAGCGCTGGCTCCAGCGGCCGCTGCAAAAAATTGCGTGCGCGTTGCTCCAGCAGCTAAACTATAGCGCGCGTGAGCAACTGGCGCTTGCAACATGTTCATTTTGGAGACAATATGGTGATATTTCAAATATCAAAAAAAGACATAGTATAGTTCAATTGCACGACACATCAACAATCATGCCACATCATCATCCAACCAAGTTCAAAATCACCCAACCAAGTTCATGACATAAAAGTTCACACAAACAAATGGCACATCAACAATCATGCCGCATCCTCATCTTCGTCCTCCTCTTCCTCCGATTATCCTCATCCGAAGATGATTCTTCCTCCTCCTCTTCATTGTGTCACGCCGCATCATCATGGGGAGCTTGGAAGGTGTTGGCAAGATCTCCAACGACATCATGCGAAGGTATGTGAGGCACACCGAAAGACATGTGTCCACCCATGTCACCCAGAGGTGCTCCCATGCCTCCCATGAGAGACGCAAAACTCATGCCTCCCATGGTAGCTCCGAAGCCACCCATGCCTCCCATGGTAGCTCCGAAGCCACCCATGTCTCCCATGCCGCCCATGGTAGCTCTGAAGCCACCCATGCCTACCATGGTAGCCATGCCTCCCATGCCACCCATGCCTCCCATAGTAGCTCCCATGCCTCCCATGGCCATGGCTCTTTTTTGGACCAAGACCTCTTAACGGGCAAGATTGGCGTACTCCTTTTGCTTCTCATCGAGGGTAGATGTGTCCATGAAGAACAAGTACTTCTCCCATTCCAACAATCTAGTTTGATCTCCATGGACAATTTCTTCTCCTCCAATGCCACCTTCCTCTCCTCGGCCGCCGCATCTTGGTTCCTTGCCATCTTCCTCACCTCATTCGCTTCCTTTCTTGCGTTCACAATAGCTTCCGTAGCATTTTTAGCTCATCATCTCCTTTACTCTTCTTCTTTTCTTTTCTGTCTTTCTTGCCTCCATTTGGTCTTTTTGGCTTGGAGTAGGCAACCGAGTTTGGTGTAGGGCTTCTCTTGCCATCATTACTTGATGCATCCTCCTCCTCCTCATCCAAATCAATAGTTTGCTTGCGTTTGTCGCTCTCCTCATTAACACCTTCACGGGGCTTCCATTTCTCATCATCCTTCAATGCATCATAGCAATGGGGCAAGGTAAATGGTCTCCCTTTCTTGGTCTTCTTCTCCTCTCCTTGAAATAAGTCTTGTGCAATAGTGAGCTGCAAACAAAGAACAAGTTAGCACTTGAAGCACCAAAGAAGAAGCATGAACATGGAAGAATCATGAAAGAAATGGCACTTACCCTATCTTCCCACCTTTGACAATCTCTGTTGATTGTCGACCACCGGGAGCAAAGAGATCTTTCCGTGCGGTCAATTCCACTTCTGTTGTGTAAATCAAAGTGCTCCTTCATCCGAATCCAATATGCATCTTTACTTTGGTCCCCTCCAACGGTGGCATCCCTAGACACTTGCAACCATGTATTGCACAACAAGATGTCTTCGTCCATGGTGTAGTTGCCCGCTCTTTCTTTCGGTGCATCGATGCTACCCTCACCATCCTTGTCCACGTCAAACTCATGATCATCTAAATGCACATCATTGGTTTGAGACCAATGAGAATTGTTGGAGCCAACACCCATAGTTGACATATATGTCTCATCATTGAAACTACGAAGTATATACAACAAAACAAATAAGCTATCCATTCATGAAAAAAAAACGAAATGCGTGGAATCATACCTTGTGGGCACTTCATCGAACACCTTGTCCGCATTGGCCGCAGGCGCAACAAGAGAGCTCGCCGGCGCTTCGGTCACCGTCGCATCCGGCGCACGCCCTGCAAATTTCTTCTTCGACCGCCTAGAGGAGCCGTCCACCGCCTTGTTCTTCTTTCCGGACACCTTGCCCGCCTTCGTCGCCGCCACATTTGGGAGCTTCGAGAGGGGGGCACATGGCTTCACGGCAGGCGCCGGTGCGCCGCCACCTGCCGAGGTCATCCGTGGTGCGATGAAAATGTCACACGCGAGACCGTTGCTTGAAGGAGCACCGGCGGAGGCGAAGTCAAAGCTCCCTGCGCTAGGGTTTGCGTCGGCGGCGAAGGAGGAGGCCGCGGGTGTAGGAAGGGGTGAGGAGGATGTCTGGGCGGCCGTATGCATCTTTCTGATGCAGAGGCTGGGGTAAAACCCCTTTTCGAAAAAAAAAACAGTCGAATTCGCCAGCGACGGCGCAGTGCGGGGCGAAAGCGACGCGGCAGAGGAGGGTGGCGGCAGTGCGGCGCGGGCGCTCGAGTGTGCAGCGTGCGGGAGCGGGCACATGAAATAAGCGGCGCGTGATGCCGTTTCGCCCCGCGCTGAATCACTTATGCCCCGCGCGCGTTTTTTGGGCCCCGATGTAGTGCCCGGAACGGCTGGGCGTGCAAAAAATGTAATTTTTCCAGCCCGGCGTTAATATGGCGCGCCTCTCGGCGTTATCAGGACCGATTTCGTCTGCCCGGTGTGCGAGAGCAGTAGTAGACGAACTGATGCAGGATGCGCCACCAATAATAGCCCTCCCCTCCCGTAGTTAGTTCAGTTGAAGTTCCACCGACCGTCTGCAGGAGTCGACAATGGCAGGGCCGCGACTACTGCCTGCTCGCTTCTCCCTCTCCTCCTCTCCTCTCCCATGCATAGTTTAACCAAGCCAGAACTATTATTATATGCATGTCCACATACTACTACATGTAAACTTTGGTCGTCGGACGTGTTCCAGCACAGCGATTCCATTCCAGAGAGTCGTCGCTGCCACGTTCTTTGCAGCCCCAACAGCAAAAGAGACGATCAAGGGGAGACAGACGGCAATGTGTGCCCCGCCATTTCATTTCTCCCTCTTCCTCCACGGCTGCGTCTCTTCTTGCCGATCCCCAATGCAGCAGCATGAGAGCTGAGGCTGCATTGCTCGCCCGATCGGTTCGGGTCTTGCTCTGATTCGTGGTTCAGGTGGCGGTGGCTGATCTTCTTCTGATCCCAAGGTACGGTCCGTGGATTGCTATCATCATCTTCTTCCTTCTCATTCTTGTGAATCGATGACTCTTGAGCTAGTAGATGATGCCTAATTCAAGAATATTAGAAGGCCCTTTTATGGTACTAGTGGTATTATTTCTTTTCCTGGGGATTATTTTGTTCTTTGTTGGTAGTATTCTCTTTAGCATATGCTCTCCGTACATGCATGGTATGGTACGCATGTTGTGAACCAAACGGAAGTTTCCAAGTAATTAGTTGGTTCTCTTAACGATCGTGCTGGAAGAATCTTGTACTAGTTCCCAGTTGGTTGTTGCAAGCTAGCAGAACATGTGTCGGAGGTGGATCATCTTTTTGCTGAAATCCTGCACTCAAGTCAACCATTTTGGATTTTGTCGGTGGGATATTATGAATATGATGGAGGCCCATGATCTAAATATAGTACACGATGTTCTTCTCCCGTTTCTATTTATTTTTATAAGTTCTCCAGCGAAGAGCGCATCTTAAACGGGGATTTTCCACCGTCATTTTAAAATTAACCCTTGCTGTAATTATGTGTCTTCAACTCTTGATCAAGAGAAAATGCTGCACAAACACCCTGTTATAGCATCAGGCTTCAGCAATTTGGCATGATGTGGCTTCAGACCCTTTTCCTTTTCTTTTTGAGACAAGACCAGTTATAAGTTATAACCCCTGAATTAATGTTTTTGTTTGTGATGAACGTTGTCTATATTTTTATTTGATGAGAATAGTGCATTTGTTCTGAACTTCTGACCGTTTCCCTCCTTTTTACAGCGCTGCACACAATGAGAACTCTGCTCCAAGCAAAAGGCGGTGGTCGCGGTCCCGGTGGCGGTGCCGCCGAAGCGGCCGACGAGGCCGCCGATGCAGTAGACACCGTGACAGGCACCATCACGCCACCGCCCTCCTCGACCGACGATTCGCCGCCGCCTCCTACTCCCGACTCCTCTTCCGACCCTCCTCCTTCTCCCTCGTCCTCCTCTTCTCCACCGCCGCCTTCCCCATCAGCTCCCTCGGACCCACCGCCGTCTCCGTCTTCGCCCCCGCCATCACAGCCACTCGCGCCGCCTCCTTCGCCCGCGGCGTCTTCTCCCCCTCCGCCGGAGGCATTGCCGCCTCCTCCGCCGGTGGCATCCCCGCCGCCTCCACCTGATGCATTGCCTCCCCCGCCACCCTCCCCGGTCTCTGCTGCCCCGCCTCCTGCAGACACGGCCGCACCGCCTCCACCTGATAATGCCCCGCCCCCACCGGATAACGCGGCCGCGCCGCCAACTTCTCCCACTCAGGCGCCGCCACCATCGCAATCGCAGGCCAAGCCGCCTTCTTCCAAAGCGTCACCTCCGCCTGCCGCCGAGGAGCCAACAGCGTCTCCGGTGGTGGACGCCACGCCGCCACCGAAGCAATCCGCCGTGGATTATGCGCCGCCTCCGTCGGCGCGGACGAGCTCATCTGCCACGGCGCACTCACCTCCTGCTTCAGCGGTAACACCGCCCACGGCTGATAGAAGCGTGACGGCACCGGCACCGCCAAGCACCGGTGGCGGCATGAGCTCCGGCGCCACGGCGGGCGTGGCAGTCGTGGCCGTGATCGCCTTCCTCTGTTTCGCGGGCGTGTTCGTCTGCCTGACGAAGCGACGGAAGCGGAAGTACTCGGACCAGTACTACCCGGGCTTCGCCGCGCCGCCGTACACGCCGCAGCACATGTCCGGCGAGGCGCCGTTCCTGCGGGTGCCGTCGGCTCCGGGGTCGGGGAACTTCAGCCAGCCGGGAATGTCGGCGATGATGAGCCAGTCGTACGGGAACCAACAGCAGCAGCAACAGTACCAGTACCAGCAGCAGCCGCCGCCGCCGCAGTTCGCGTCGGCGAACTACAGCAGCACGATGGGGAGCCAGGGGCCGGCTCGGAGCGTGGCGACGTCGGGCGACCTCAGCGTGGGCAACAGCAAGTCGTTCTCGTTCGACGAGCTGTACGAGATCACCGGCGGGTTCTCGCGCGACAAGCTGCTCGGGGAGGGCGGGTTCGGGTGCGTGTTCAAGGGCACGCTCGGCGACGGCAGGGAGGTGGCCGTGAAGCAGCTCAAGGGCGGCGGCGGGCAGGGCGAGCGCGAGTTCCAGGCGGAGGTGGAGATCATCAGCCGCGTCCACCACCGCCACCTCGTCTCCCTCGTCGGCTACTGCATCTCCGAGGACCACCGCCTCCTCGTCTACGACTTCGTCGCCAACGACACCATGCACCACAACCTCCACGGTAGGACCGTCTCTGCCTCGGCGGACGCACAGCACCACCACCTCCATTTCACTTGCTAAAATTAACTTCTTGAACGGCCATGGCTCACCGGTGTGTCTAAATTGCTTTGCTTGCAGGGAGGGGGAGGCCGGTGATGGACTGGCCGACGAGGGTGAAGATCGCGGCGGGATCGGCGCGCGGGTTGGCCTACCTGCACGAGGATTGTAAGATTTGGATGGGATTAATTTGGTTGCTATTTCTGCGTCTATTCGTTCTGAATTTTCAGCTGATTTTGTATGCTCTTTTGTGTTGTATATAGGTCATCCAAGGATCATCCACAGGGACATCAAGTCATCCAACATCCTTCTCGACGACAACTTCGAAGCTCAGGTTCTGCACTTTCTGAATAAATGGATGTCGTTGTCGAGATGGTATGTTAAGTTACTGACGAAACCTCCTGAATGTCGTGTTCATCGTAATCCAGGTCGCGGATTTCGGGCTCGCCAGGCTCGCGGAGAACGACGTGACGCACGTCTCCACGCGCGTGATGGGCACATTCGGGTAAATAAATCATCTTTGCAGGAGTCATTCATCTCGACACGTCGACAGAAAATTAGGAAAACTTGTCAAAATCTGTGTTTGTGCTGTGGTGACTCAAAACGAACAGGTACTTGGCGCCGGAGTACGCGTCGACGGGGAAGCTGACGGAGAAATCGGACGTGTTCTCCTTCGGCGTGGTGCTCCTGGAGCTCATCACCGGCCGGAAACCCGTCGACTCGTCCCGCCCCCTCGGCGACGAGAGCCTCGTGGAGTGGGTAAGAAAGATCACCGGAAGCAGCAGAACGGCAGTACAATACCACCGTATCCGTCACTGACAACGTGCTGCTCTTGCTCGTGGCAGTCGAGGCCGCTGCTGAACCGCGCGATCGACGAGCAGGAGTTCGAGGAGCTGGTGGACCCTCGCCTCGACGGCAACTACGACGACGTCGAGATGTTCCGCGTCATCGAGGCGGCGGCGGCGTGTATCCGGCACTCGGCCGCGAGGAGGCCCAAGATGGGGCAGGTACGTGCCGGCGAGGAAGAAGAACCTTCGATCGGACCTGGCAACGTCTCGCCATTATTGACTGCTTCGTCGTGGGCTGTGTTGCAGGTCGTTAGGATCCTGGACAGCCTGACCCTGAACGACGTGGACCTGACCAACGGCGTGCAGCCCGGGAAGAGCCAGATGTTCAACGCCGCCAACACGGCGGACATCAGGCAGTTCCAGCGGATGGCGTTCGGCAGCCAGGAGTTCACCTCCTCCGAGTACGCCCAGTCCAAGGCCAGCCTGAGCGGCCGGAGGGATCTGTAGCCACGCAGAAATTGAAGATCCATGAGAGCTTGCTTCCGACGATTTTGTTTCTGTTCATCCGTTGATTCTTTCTGATTTTTTCCAGTGAATTTTTGTTTGGTGTCTTACTATATGTGTGTGCCTATGATGTGTACATTAAGAGGGTATGCCCACATGGTCATGTGTTTTTTAGCTATTCTGAAGAGATATAATTGGTTTTGTCATATGCTCCGAAACTAAGAACTAAGGTCTGGTACAATGCAAGGTGCTTAGAGGTGGCGCTTAGATAAACTGGTTTTTTCTTAAGCATCAGTGCTTATTTGTAGAGAGTAGACGTGTAATTGGGCACCCCTCCTACAAAGCCAAGCACTGGTGCTCGAGAAAAGTTTGGCTTATCTCACTAAGTACCTCCTCTAAGCACCTTGCAGGCTTAAAAAGCAAAGTGTTGTGAATAGGATAGGGTCTTGTGAACACGAAAGTGATGAGCTCGAGCTCACAGGAGCTTGGATGAACAGTAAATTCTGCAAAAATAGTACTCCCTTCGAAAGTTGTACTAAAGCTGCGATAATTAATTTAGATCGAAGGGAATAAATAAAATTAAAAAATATGATTTTTTTTACCAATAAACATTGAGTTATTTTATACACCCATGCAAAATTTCACAATGAAATCACATTTGTGGAAGTGTGGACAAAAAAACAAAATTGATGCTTCAAAAAAAATCTTTTTAGAGCATCGATTTTTTCCCATACCTCCACAGATGTGATTTCATTCTGAAAATCTGAACGCATGTAGAAGAAACATCAATGCTTCTTGCCCAAAAACTGAGATTTTTTTTGCCATTTTTTCTGGATTTTACTGTTCATCCGACCTCGTGTGAGCTCGAACTCATGTACTCCATGTCTCCGTGAATATTATTGTTGTACGCTCTTATGCACAAGCCATGTCATTTGAAATCACTAAATTCTTAAAAGTGGAGGGGGCCAATGAAATGGAATCAACGGGCCGAAGTAAGACATCTTCTGGAGGGCAAACAACATATTTATGGATTTGCCAAATTTTATCTTCTTGCCAATGGTAAACGTATCAAATAACACACACGCCGAGTTATGGCGCGATTATCTATATCTCCCAAGTTACTGAGGTATTCAACGAGAAAGAGGCCATTTCTATGAGGAAAAGAACGTTCTCGCGCATGGGGCTTCATGCAATCTTGTTTCTTTTTGGCCAATTTAGTCTTGTTTTGGCCCTGGTGGTCCTTGTACTTGTGTGTATGCGTTGTTAGATCTAATAACTTGCAACAAAAGATGATTGCATTCGTAACTCGATGAAGAGGCATGAGGACCTTAGATATTCACCAAGAAAGAGGTCAGAGATGTAGTGTCCCAAACGGAAGATAACAAGGCACTACTCTGAGTAAGTTTGTGATCAACATGGGTCATTTTTTCAGTTTCTCCAAGGTGCGAGTGTTGGTAATGTGAATGCCAATTTTGAATCATACTCTGAAAGACCTGACATAAAGTGACCCATGTTGATTATTTTGCTTGATATTGTGATGAATATGTTGTGATAAAAACTTTCACGTGCCAAGGATGAGAACCCAATTAGTTGCCCATTCTCCATCTATGTTGAGAATTGTTTATCAATTCTTTGATATACAGTTGTATCAATTGTGCATGTAGACTAAGTTGTTGAGCAAGCCTTGGATACAAAGTTTCTTTTGCGCATTCCAATAACCTCTTGTTCAAGTGTTCATCTCAGTAGTTTTTTCTGGCAAAGTTAAGGAATTTGGTAGCTAAATTAGGCATGTTCTATAGACTCTGAGAATTGTTGCGTCACACATCCAATATCTGGAGCCAGAGAGTTTCTCAGACAAGAGATTATTTAACTTTTGAACAAAGAAATAATAAATGGGCCTCAAGGCTCAAAGGTTGGAGAGGGAAGCATTTCATTAGAATGGGAAGGGTTGCTCTTGCTAAACGAAATTGAACAGTAGTATATGACGATCTCCCCCCTGCCCAAGTGGGAGACCCATAGATTAATAGGTTTCAATGAACTTTCATTTGGAAAGGAGACGATGAGGGCCAGGTTGTCAGTGGTCACTTGTCGGTCAACTATAGTGTTGTTTCCAAGCCAAAAGAGATTGGTCGCCTTGGTTTACTTGATTCGAAACACTTTGGGAGATCCCTTCACCTCCCATGGTAGTGGTTGTAGTCAACATCACCGGACAGACCATGGCACGGCCTGGACCTCCCCTGTGATGATGTTGGCATGGCTCATTTTCGTGCGGTCACCAAGATTGTGGTGGTAGATGGTGTTAAAACTAGTTTTTGGTTTGACCATTAACTTGATTGCTATACTCCGAAATATATGGTAGCACCATCCCTTTTGCCCCTACTTGATGGAAGTGACAATATGTCCATTGTGTCCTCGCTGATAATTGTTGGATGCATTCCTTTAGGGCCTTCACAACTACCGGTTTGATTCGAGAGTTTATCTCCCTTTGGATTGCTCTCCAAGCGGTGCACCACGACACCGTCACCCAATACCCTATTTTTGGATAGTTTCTCCGAATGGCATTTATTCGACTGGGTCGACATATAGGCCTGCGTTTTTGGGGTGTTTCCATTCCCTTTTTGCCGTACAAAATATGGTAGGCAAAATTGCATCTTGTGCATGTTGTTTATGTGGCTTCTTCTGTATCATAAGAAGCTTACTTCTAACTAGCTTGTTTTCCATGGTTGGTGGCATGAGGGGCTTGTTTTCTTTGTCTTATGGAGTTTGTGACTAATGAGCATCTTGCATGCAGTTGTTATTTTACTAGTGGGGTCTGGCATAGTCGCGGGCTAGTTCTCGATTACTACCACTATTCCCTCGATGATTGGTGGAAGATCCACATCATGTCACTGGAAGCATATGCGTGGAAACTTTTTAGGTAAGTGCTCATCTATGTTTTTATGGCATGTTTGGAAGGAGCGGAACCACTGAATTTTCCATAATGTGCCCCTTCAAGATCTCGAGGTCGCTTATCTAGTGAAGGAGGGTCTAGACAAGTTCGAGTTGGCTTCTATTGTCAATAGGTAGTGGCTTTGTTAGGTTTCACTTCTTCGTAAATATTTTTTCTACTATGTTTCCATTTCCCCCTATCTTAATGAAATTGACAAAGCTCATGCATGTTCGGTGAAAAAAGGGTTTGGTAAGACCAAATTATAAATAAACACTAAAGGGTTATATCACTGCACGTGTACTTGCCTAACTAAGGCGACCCCATATATTAAGGTGGAGTGATGAAAGTGAAGAGTATGCCGTATAGTTTGGAACTATTAAAGCCATTTCTGAAACTTGAAGACCATGGTATACCTTTCAGAACAAGATACCCACATTTCTACAATTATCCTCAGTGATGTTTGGGGGAGTTCATGGAGGCTCATGTGGTAAAACTCGAAGACTATGTGACCCGTTAGAGTTAGGCTTCAATCATATGCATGCATCAACAACAAAAAGAAGAGAGATCCGGATGGTGGGGGTAGGGTTTATAGATGGAAATGTATAGGTTTTTACATAGGTTGAGAAATATTGAATCCATACCCGATACCCACGAGGATTCCCATTACCCGCCCACGAAAATTTTCATGGGTTCCTATCCTACCTATGGAGTAGTATCCATGGATATCCAAACCTCTGAGGTAAATATCACTTCACGATGAGTCGGCACGATTGACAATTCTAGAAGATTGAGCGAGAACATGAACCACAAAAGTTCCGAGGAAATGCTATCTTGCCAGGAAAAAACTAAAGGGAGCCACCTACATGGCCCATAATTAGGGAGAAAGGAGAGGCAATTACATCGGGAACACTCATTCTAGAAAGGCACATTTAAAAGCAACATGGCTTCACCTGACTGGTTGAAACGAGCAATGGAGAGTTAATTATTGTTGTAATTTTAGCCTCTGTACTCGTTGTGGTTATATTGGCTCGATACAAATTTTGAGTTATTATAGTTCTTTTCATCAAAAGAATTTATCATGTATAATTATATGTCGCAATGCAAATTCCAGGAAGGCCCAACAGTAACGATGTACTCTTTTCTCATATTCTCCACTCACCCTAGTATAAGAGTCTGAATTCCTTACACTGGTTTTGTGAAGAAAAAAGAAACAACATTGTTGGCTTCACCGCGAATTCTGAGGTTGATTTCCATATACACTTTTTGAACTGTTGAAACTCTAGTGAAGTAGTGAGTGAAATTAGACATCTCTTTGCAAGTGGGTGGAGATCAATCTCAGAATGACAAAAGCATGAGTGTATATGGATATCTATGTCAGATCACAGGTGTTGAACTATTCCACAATGAACTCTCCTAACAAGGCACCGCTCTGGAAAATAAAATATTGTGTATGACACCATGAGAGTACATATGTTTGACTAACGAATTCCCTAAGAAGACTGACAAAATAATTACACCAAAAATAGAACACTACACTTGCCACATGGATAAATTATTTTCTAGTTTTCTTTCTTGTAGGTCTTACATGGTTTTTGAACTCCTTTCATGGCAGTTATCCAAGAGTTGATGAAACCAGATGCTAGAATAGATTTAAACAATCCATTATGGAATGATCTCAATACATTTGGTGCCAAGTGTTGACTTAGGGCCAGTTCTTCTGAGGTGCAGCTTATCCATAAGCTGCGATGGGAATAAGCCTCAGAGAAGCTGCCATAGAAATAAGCCCATGAGAATAAGCCATCCAGTTCTTTTTAGCTTCCGTCGTTTGGCTTATTTTCTCATACTTCCAGTGAATAGTCTATAATACCCTTGGGCACAGGTGGAATTCGCATCAATTTCTGAATCATATCATCCAAATCACTAACAGATCTGCAGGTGGCTCACTAATCACTAACAGACCATGATTACTAGAAAGAGAACGAAATGGCTCATCCAAATTGAAGCATGTCACAGAAGACTGGGAGGATGGGAGGAAGGAGAGGGTGGGAGTGGAGGTTTGAGAAGGAACCGGTGGGGGGATAAGATGGAGGTCGCCCTGGTCCACAGGTGGAGCTGGATGCGGCTGCCGGAGTGGGGCATCGACCGGAGCAACTTGAAAGGCTGGAGGCAGATGGGGAAGGTGTGTTGCCCAGTGAGGCGTGAGAGGAAGGTACAGCGGCGGAGGGTGGCCTACCCGCCGTCCATCTTGGCGGCGCCGAAGGGACGGGCTGGATCGACGGAGAGCGACGGTGCCGCGGCGGCGGCGGCTGGCCTGGGAGGAACCCTAGCTTCTCTGTCGCTGGGTGCGCCTCTCCCGGTGAGACGAGCGAGCGAGAGGACGAGCGAATCGTTTTTCTCGGGGGATCAAGGGAAACTGGCCAGGGGCTGAGCGGTGGCATTTCTTCTGTAAAATGTGCAAACAACAATGGCAACAAAATATACCCTTTCATCTTAAGTGGGCTTCTGCGGGAAGGAGCTCCACCCCCAGCTTATTTTCATTGTGAAGGAGGACGCTGTGAAAATAAGTTAAGCCAAGACCCCCAAACGAGTTCTTTTGGGCTTCTGGCTTATTTTCACAATAAGCTGCCAGAAGCTACAAAAGAACTGGCCTTTAAGGCTATATTTGCCTTCAGAAAGTAATTTTGACATAAGAGATAATATAATCTATATGGTAAAGTTATGATACATTTTGTGAGAACGTATTTCAGGCCAAACTTTGACCATGGTTTTGACTAGTAAAATATAAATTAATGTCAAAAAGTATACTACTTTATTCGTTTCGAAAGAACTATCCATTCATATACTTTTTGTTGCTTATCATTCATATTTTATTAGTTAAATTCATGACCATATTTTAACCAAACATACAAGGGGGTCTTACTATCGAAAGGAAGGGGTATATATGATTACATCTTTGTAATAATAGACCTTATTCGTTATCTCGCCTCCATGCTGCCCTCGCCAGGACGAGCTATCACCTATAGGACACCCTTGTTTCATCCGGATTTCATACTCTCGCACTTATGCTTACCCATTCCAAGGTTGGAACATGGAGATTTGCAATCATGGTCGCTGAGTGATATAGGACTTGAGAGGATAGGACCTTGGAATCAAATCTGCTAGAATTAAGGAGGTTTCTATAGGCGAACATCACTGCAGAAGGTTTGAAGATGAATTTGTTACTAGCTTTCTTTCTGTTGCCTTCTATTTCCATGCCATCCTGTGTACATGGCTTAGGTTGGAGGGCAATTAAAAAAGAATGCGTGAGGCGACCGGCGTGGTGACCGCGGGGCCGCCGCCTCCATTCTCCGGCGACCGACGGCGGGTGGGGGGCCGGTTCTGGGCTCTCGCCGACGCCGACGAAGACGATGGGGACAAGGAGGCGGATACGACGCCGCCATCTCCGCCATTGTCGACGCCTTCCGATCAACTATGCGAGTTTTTCAATGCCGGATACGATGAAGATGAAGTGGCGACGACGATCGACAAAATCTTGCCCCCCGATGATCCGGCTAGGGTTCGGCTGCACGTGGGAGATAAGAAGGAGATGCCGTGTCGTATGGTTCATCGGAGAACGGCGGCGACGGCGATCGGGCCATGGAAGGGCCCCCTGCCTAAGGTAAGTTTACCCAACCTAACACTTATCGATCTGATTCGGCCGGAGTCATGGACTACGGTGACGTGAAGAAAGAAAACACGTCGGGCATGGCCTAGATCGGTGCCAGAGGTGATCGCGGCGGCGACGCTGGCGATCACGGTGATCCAGATCAAGGCAGCTCACCAGGAGCGTTTGAACTCGCTCCTGGGCTGAAGTGGGCTGGTTTCGGATGTTGGGCCGCAGTGTATCATTGGGCCAGGGACTGCTAGGTATGTGGCCCAGGCAAGTCCGGTCCCGATCGATCTGGTGGGGGACGTCGCATGCATCGCTGTTCGTTCGACGTCGCCGTCCTCCGCATTGCACCCTAGGGTTTTCCAACGACGGAGACCTCGGCTCCGCTCTTTTGGGAGTGGTCGCGCTTAGCGTATCGCTCCACTTGGGGCCATGGCGGGCCGCAGTGCAGCTTTGCCGCCGGGGAAAAAAGCCGCCGTGTCAGCCGGGACTGGCCGCGCCAGGGGAGCGCCGCCGCGGGGCGCTGGCAGCGGCCGTGGTGCTGCGCCGCTGCCGGCCCTAGGCTCTGGCCGCGGAGGTGTGTTGCCGTTGCAAACTGCTGTGGGAGGGGGTACTATGGTGATCAGTGGAGTGGCCAATGCGGCGGCGGGTCGCGGTGGAGGTTCGCTGCCCGGTGCTCGGCCGCTGACGCAGGGCTCGTCGGTGTTGCCTGCGGTCGGGCGAGGCGGGCCGACTCACGGTCCTCGCCTGTCGGCGCTTGGCCTGGCTGGGGTTGCCGCCGCGGGCCGTGGTGGCACGGCGCCTAGGCCGCCTACGCCTGGGAACCAGGGAGTGACGCCCGGTCAGCAGCCTCAGGCGGCCCCTCCGCCTCACTACATCGCCAGGCTGATGCAGAATCGGGATGCGCCGGTGCAGACGCAGGCACCACCGCCTCAAACCTCGGGTGCTGAAGGTGCTTCTAGAATGCCCAGGGGTCAATGGGGAGATGATGGTTACAATGCATATGGGGATGGTCAACACCGTGGCTCCTCATCGACGGGTGGTGGCCGTGGATATGCTTGGCAGAGCGATGGTTCGGCGAAGAGACCTTTTCTCGGTCCTCCGGGTGGTTTTGTTGAGGGGGCGTCTGGCCCAGGCTATCGACAGCGGGGTGGTTTCCGCGGTCATCGTGGTGGTCGAGGTGGTCGAGGTGGCCGGTTCCGTCCATGATAGCCTCCTCCGCCTGTTGTCGTCGAGCAGACGACCACCGTCAGGACTGCCGAGCTGCCGGTGTTGTCCGATCAGGCTATGGATGTGGTGATGGCGCTCGCTAATGCTGAGCTACCCAGGAATGAGACCATGGTGTCAGCGTCAGTGGAGGCGGTAGACAGGGCTGATTCGGATAGGGCATCCAAGTGGGCGCGCAAGAGGGAGAAAATGTTGTGCTATCGTTGTGGAGAGAAGGGTCATTTTATTGCTGAGTGCGTGGCTGAACTTTGTGATACTTGTGGCAAGCCGGCACATGATACGGGGGAATGTCCAATTTTGCGAGATCAGTACCGTCTCTTATGATGTATGGAGTGTATTGTGCGGAGCTCACTTTCTTTGAGTCTCCTAATGAGAGGGAGGTTCCTGACGAGACCCAGAGTATGACCACTGGGGTTGTCAAAGTTACCAGAGGAGAGGTCTCTAAGACCCAGATTGTGCAGAGGCTGAAGGAGTTAGCTCCAGGTGACTTCCAGTGGGAGCTCGTTAGTCTTGAGTCAAAATTGTTTAGGGTTGAGTTCCCTTCGGTTGAGGATTTGCAGAGACTTCTGAGTTTTGGGATGTGCAAAGTGTCGGGTATAGATTGTATCGTCAAGTTCCATGAGTGGAAGAAGGTCGAGCCCCAGGGTAAGCCTCTTACTCAGGTTTGGCTGCGTTTTTTCGGGGCTCCCTCAAAGCTGATGCAGGATGCTAGGGTCGTGGCTAGCTTGGTCATTATGGTGGGGAAAACTGAGAGAGTGGATATGGCTTTTACTAGAGCTCACGGGGTAGCCCGACTGCTGGTGAGTGTTCTGGATATTGAGTCCGTACCTGATGTGGTCAAGTGGACATATCGAGGCCAGATTTATAACCTCGTGATTGAGTTTGAGGATGAGAGTCTGTTTGCCGAGGCGGCTAACGGGACTGATGTTGATATGCATGAGGGTGATGATAGTTCGGGAGCTAAGGAGGCACCGGTTGATGATACTGGACGAGAGTTGTCCAATGGACCGGGGGCCGTTTCTCAAACGCCCGGGGATGGGACGGTACCACCCTCCTCGGTGCCTATGACCTCTCTGAGATTTGGGTCTTTCGAGCCTGCTTCTGCGCCTCCGAGGCTTTGGAGTGATCGGGTGGAGTCTGACGAGGTTTTTGAGCGCACGTTACCTGACTTGGCACCCTCTTCTCCTCTTGCGATGCTGGAGCTGCAGGTGGCGGCTCCGCCTTCTGGAGGGGGCTTGGGGCAGGTGGCCTCGGAGCCCTCTTCACTTGATGCGCCTAGGGTGGCCGCCCCTCCTGCCGCGCCGGCGAGCCCCTCTTGCCGGAGGGCCGAGTTGGGTGAGGAGTTCGGGCAGGTGGCCCATGCACTCCCCTCCCCCGGTGCGGTGCCGTCTCTTTGCCGCGGGGCGCGACCGACGTCGGCGGCACCATCGAGCGCCCCACCACTTTCGGGCCTTCCTGCTGGTTCGTTGATGGAGGCTGACCGGCTGCGTGCTTGGGGTGAGGCAGGAGGCCCCACCCCGAGCAGGGTCACTCGGGAGGAGGTTATTGCGTTTGGAGGGATTCCGGATCCAGTCTCTGAGGGGCGACGGTTGAGCTGCCGCCTACAGGATCATCCGGAGGTTGACGACATACAACAGCGGTGCACCATGAGGGTGGCCAAGCTTCATGATGTTGAGGTCACTACTGGTATGTCGGTTAATACCTCTAATTCCATTTGCATTTTTCTAATGATGAGATTATTAATAATGCAAACCAATTAGGAGTTTCACTAGGTAGTAATGATAGTGAATTTTCAAATTTCGTTAATGATATCCTGGATTTAGAGGCAGAGCGGGCTTTAGAGATGATTCGTAACTTAGCTGCGGTTAAACACATGAATGATTCATATTTTGATGCTTTGGGGGTCGGGGTGCTCGATAATTTGTGTGCGGATCTTATACCACCCCTACCTGAGTCTGAGGAGGAGGATGATACATCTGAGAATGTCGTGGTTAGATCTTCTAAGCCTGGTTGTGAGGACCGGCTGAAGAGTCAGAACATTCCTAAGCGCAAGTGGAAGCGGAAGATTTACCCGGCTTCCGCAGTGCGTAGGAGTGCTAGGATCCATCCGGCTAAAAAAATTCATGATGAAATATGAAAGGAATCTTTTGGAATAGTAGAGGTCTGAAAGACTTGGCTAAAAGAAGGTTTCTTGCAGAGGCATCTATCGAGCATATGTTGGATTTTATCGCATTGTCGGAAACTGGTAGAGATAATTTTTCACCACAATTTCTCAATACTTTATCGGGAGGTATTGATTTTGACTGGCATTGTCTGCCACCAAGAGGAAGATCGGGTGGGATCTTACTCAGAGTTAGATGCGATTCGCTCGAAGTCCGAAGTGTGGTGAAGGGAGATTTTGCAGTTAAGTTTCGGGTGCGGTCGAAGGCCGATGGGTTTAATTGGGCTCTGGTGGCGATATATGGTGCCGCACAGCATGAACTCAAACCTGAGTTCTTGGCTGATCTGGTTAGGATTTGCGGCTTTGAGCAGCTTCCAATCCTGGTGGGGGTGATTTCAACATCATTAGAAGGGTGAGGAGAAGAACAATGATAACTTTGACAGGAGATGGTCGTTTATGTTTAGTACTATCAATGAAAGCTTGGATCTGAGAGAGATAGAGCTTTCGGGAAGAAAGTTCACCTGGGCTAACGCGTTGCCGAATCCGACGTTTGAAAAGTTGGATCGAGTACTAGCTAGCGTCAAATGGGAACAGAAGTTTCCCTTCATAACAGTTCAAGCACTTTCCCATGGTATTTCTGACCACACGCCTTTATTTCTAGACTCTGGTGAGGCCACCCACTTGGGTAACAAAAACTCGTTTTCGTTCGAGCTTGCTTGGTTTGAACGAGACCGCTTCTTTGATCTCGTAGCCAGGGAATGGGCTAAGGATGCAGGAGGTAGGACTGCGCTTGAGCGTTGGCAGAATAAGATCAGGCACTTGAGAAGTTTCCTACATGGGTAAGCATCTTAGTGGAATTTATAAGGTTGAAAAGGAACGGCTCCTTACCCTTATTCAGTCCCTAGATGTAAAAGCGGAAACCACGGTTCTACCGGCCTCGGAGCTTCATGCCAAGCTTGACGCGGAGATGAGATTGAAAGAGCTTCTTCGTGAAGAGGAATTAAAGTGGGTGCTGCGGGCCAAGGTCCGACGAGTAGTCCAGGGGGACGCGAACACTCAATTCTTCCACATGATCGCTAATGGCAAACACATAAAGAAGAGGATCTTTCAGCTTGAACAAGATGAAGGTACGATTTTAGGACAGGAGAACCTAAAATTATACATCACCGAGTATTACAAGCAGTTGTTTGGGCCTCCAGAGGATAACTGTGTTTCTCTGGATGAGTCTAGGATTAAGGATGTTCCTCAACTTACTGCTGTTGAGAATGATATTTTGGTTGCTCCTTTTTCTGAGAAAGAGGTGTTTGAGGCCATATCGCAGATGAAAAATAATAAGGCTCCCGGCCCGAATGGATTTCCGGCTAAGTTCTATAAGAAGTGTTGGCACATTATTAAGGGGGATTTGTTGCCATTGTTCAATGATTTATTCTCTGGACAGCTTCAACTTTTTCAATTGAATTTTGGAACGATAACCCTGCTTCCTAAGAAAACAGAGGTTGTGAGAATTGAGCAATTCATGCCCATCTGTCTTCTTAATGTTAGTTTCAAAAAATTTACCAAGGTCGGGACTAATAGGCTCACTTAGATTGCGCATTCTGTGGTGCAGCATACCCAAATTGCTTTCATGCCGGACAGGAACATCCTAGAAGGGGTTGTGGTCCTTCATGAAACGCTCCATGAGATTCACATGAAAAAACTAGATGGAGTTGTTTTCAAGGTGGATTTCAAAAAAGCGTACGACAAAGTCAAATGGCCTTTCCTTCAACAGGCCTTACGCATGAAGGGTTTTGATGAAGCCCAACGATGCCAGGTAGAATCTTTCACGCAAAAGGGAGTGTTGGAATTAAAGTAATGATGACATAGGTCATTATTTCCAGACACACAAGGGCCTGAGACATGGTGATCCAGTGTCTCCTATTCTGTTCAACATTGTGGTTGATATGTTGGCAATTCTGATAGGTAGGGCAAAGGAGGCCGATCAGGTGGGTGGCTTGGTGCCTCATCTAGTTGATGGAGGTGTGTCCATCTTGCAGTATGCTGACGATACGATCATCTTTATGGAGCACGACTTGGCAAAAGCGAGAAATATGAAGCTGGTGTTATGCTTATTTGAACAATTGACCGGATTGAAGATTAACTTTCATAAAAGCGAGTTGTTCTGTTTTGGTAGAGCCAATGAGGAACAAGAGGCTTATAGGCAATTGTTTGGATGCGAATTGGGGACATTACCTTTCACGTACTTAGGTATGCCCATTCACCATCGTAAGCTGACAAACAGAGAATGGAAGTGTATCGAGGATATTGCTGCAAGGGAAAACTCATGTCATACGGAGGCCGATTGATTCTTATTAATTCGGTGCTCACGAGTATGCCTATGTTTCTCTTATCTTTCTTCGAAGTTCCAGTTGGTGTTAGGAAAAGGCTAGACTTCTATTGATCCCGATTCTTCTGGCAAAGTGATGAACTAAAGAGAAAATACAGACTCGCCAAATGGGATATCATCTGTCGACCAAAGGACCAGGGGGGCCTTGGTATTGAGAATCTTGAAGTCAAGAACAGATGTCTTCTCAGTAAGTGATTGTATAAGCTATCAGTTGAGACTGAGGCCACGTGGGCGCAGATTCTCCGTAGTAAGTATCTGCAGTCCAAGACTTTGTCCCAGGTTACAGTGAGACCGACTGACTTGCCTTTTTGGAAGGGGCTTATGAGAGTTAAAGCAGCCTTCTTTGATAGGACAAAGTTTATAGTCGGTAATGGCACCACCACGCGCTTCTGGGAGGATACTTGGCTTGGAGAAACGCCGCTGGCGCTTCAGTATCCGTCCCTGCATAGTATTGTTCAATGACGTGATGCTTTTGTTGCAACGATTTTGCAGTCCATTACCCTTAATATTCAGTTTAGGAGGACGCTTGTTGGCAAACGGTGGGAAGCGTGGCTTCATTTGGTGAGCAGACTGATGGAGGTTTAGCTCTCTCATCAGTCCGATCAGTTGTGCTGGAGGCTTACTAGGTCTGGAGAGTTCACAGTTAAATTGATGTATATCGATGTCATCAACTCTAGTGCCATTCCTAGTTCCAAATATGTTTGGAAAGTCAAAGTTCCTTTGAAAATTAAAGTGTTTATGTCGTTTGTACATAAACAAGTCATATTAACAAAGGATAACTTGGCAAAGCGCAACTGGACAGGATCTACTAGGTGTAGTTTTTGTGATCGGGATGAAACTATCAAACACCTATTCTTTGATTGCCCGTTGGCTAAAGTTTTGTGGCACACGGTGCACATTGCCTTTAACATTACTCCTCTGAATTCTGTCAGTACATTATTTGGAACGTGGCTTGTTGGGATAGAGTCTGAAACAGCTAGACACATTCGCGTAGGACTATGTGCTTTGTTGTGGGCAATTTGGCTCTGTAGAAATGATTTGGCTTTAAACAGAACATCAAATATTCATTTTTTTCAGGTTATATTCCGAGCCATTGCGCTGATCCGTATGTGGTCGTTACTCACTCCGACAGAGGCCAGGGAGCGTTTGGTTACTGGATCTATCCGGTGGGAGATGGTAGCACGGGATATCTTCAACCAGTTTGGATGGCGGTCATGTAATAGGATAGGCGATTAGTTTACCTATCTTTCTTATGCTAGTCGGTTGTGGCCTCTTGGCTTTTTGCTTTTGGCGTTGTGGCTCTTTGTGAGCTTGCCGTTACTTTGTTTTGTTTTCAGACTGTAATACCTTGTTGAACCTCTTTGTTTATCTATAAAGGTGGCCGTATGCATTGTTCTGATGCAGAGGCCGGGGAGTCCCCCCCTTTTCGAGAAAAAAACAATATAGTGCGCCTGCGCTTCCCGAGATCTAAATTTAATCATAAATTTAACTAACATGACCGATTGTGGCGGGAGCAAAAATTATACCATTGAATTCGTGTCGAAAATACAAACCCAGTGATATAACTTTTGCGCCCGCCGCAATTAGGGGTGGAAAGTGGTAGTGGATAATCCGATATATCTGATATTTGTATTTGACAAAATGCCTATTCGTATCTGAAACATCTGCATCTGAACCAAAATGGAGATGAAAATTATCCGTGTCCGAATTTATTTAACAAATAGAAAGATAAATATGGTTTGAGATTTTGACACAAATATGGATATGGAAGTGGATATATCCGTATTCGGATAAGATTATGGGAGGTAATTTTAAAAATTCTAGCCCCAATATTCCAATTATCCAACATGAAAGCCAAAGGAGTGGTCAAATTTTACTCTTTGTATTATCAAACTTAGAAATTGTTATGCATTACAATAGTATTTATTCATAAACCTATTTAGCATTGATTTATTGTATGTCATAAGTTTATTATTTCATGTCACATAGCTATTCACTATTATTCATATCCATTCTGAATTGAGTAAATACCCGATATGTATCCGCATTCGAATAACATCCGAGCCGCATCCGTATCTGATAACATCCTTATTTGTATTTGTATCTGTTTTTAAAATATGAAAACGAAAGTGGTAAGAGCACTATCCGATCCGCATCCGATCCGTTTCTACCCCTAGCCGCAATCGGTCTCGTTGATGAAATATATGGTCAAACTTAGATCTCAGAAAGCGCGGGCGCACTACATTATGGAATGGAGGGAGTACGTCACACCTATTAGTTGACACTACGTGGGGTGATAGTGTAGTAAAATAATATAGGAGAAACATGATAGGGGTGGTATAAATACTGAAGTCCTCCAAAACTTGCTTTAATTCTGAGTACTTTAGTGGATAATGTCCAATGCTTACAATTTTTGTGAAAAAGGGCAGTCTTTTCAAATCTCAAGTTTTTTTTGCGAGCAAGTTTACTACATATTGTCTTATAAAGCGTGAATACATGTAGCTATGCTTAATTAACGAAATAATTGCACCATAAAATAGAGCACTACACTAGATGCTATAAAATTATTCTAGTTTTCTTATTAGACCGTAAGCGGCTTTTCAACTCCTTTCAAGCCGGTTATCCAAGAATAGATAAAACCAGACATCAGAATATGCTTAAACAGTCCATTCACAGAATAGTCGTAACACTTTATTTTGAACCGAGAGGGTTTATTCCACGGAAAGTAGATCGGCATTAAAATAGAGTTGCTCATAGTCTAGCTAATATTGGTCGTTCTGGAGGTAGCACCGCCTTGTGGTTGCGACATGTTTCGGAGGGGATTTCTAGTATTGTATTAGCTGACTGTAATACTATTGCAGAAGAATAAAACATATTTTCACCCCGCAAAAAAAACACTTTTTTTGGGCTCCTGTCGTAACACATTTGATGCTAAATGATACAGATATGGTCCACTATGATTATATTTTCGCGATTATGTTGCTTGATTTATAATTGTATTTCCCCCTATAAAATTATGATTAATTTTTTAATAACTATAATCGAGATGATAAAGGTCTAGTACATTTTAGTGAGAACAAACCCTGTATATACGATTACATTTAACATAATAGAGGCCCGTATTCTTATCTTGTCTTGCTAGTTGCCACATTCTTATGCAGCCAAGGGCAGGATCAACGCAATTTAAAAACTCTCAGCAGGCCTTCTGTGTGTGTTGTCTCTCTTTGGTCATGCTAGGCCCAACTGCACCAACCGTATTAAGTGTAGGGCCTGCAAGAAATGGGGCCATATTGCTAAAGACTGCTATTCCTCGGCCCAGCCCAACCATCAGCAGCCCACCACCCTCTTCCTGGCCCAAACCGGAAGCTTGCGGTTCCGAGGCATCCAGCCACTGTTCCCGCTGCTGAATTGGTAGGCACGGTCAATCAGCCATCATTTCCTGCTCACCTCGATATTACCTCCACTATTCCTTCCCGAGTTATCTCTCTCCATTACTCCGCCTCATCGCCTTCTGCAGCGCAAAGATTGCAAGCAGCCACCATCCCCATTGTCCATCGACCTCCGCATCTCTTAGCTCCCTCCACCTCTCCACCAGATCGTAGCATCGCCATGGCCTCCTCTCCTTTTGATCCCTCCCCTTTCCTCCCTCCCAACCATCAGAGCATCATGGTGGAAGGGAGGCCAGCGCGGATCAAAGTTCTGGTGGCGGCGCCAACTCCACTTCATGAAGATTGGTCCATCGCTACCATAGTGCCAATGCCGAATCTGCCAGTGGATTTCAACACGGTGCGTGAGGTACTATCTGTTTTCCTCATTGATAGAAGACTAGGCTTTTGGGAAATTACACAGTGTCCATTTGGGCAAGCATACATTCAACTCAACAATGTCTTTGAACGCGATGATTTGGTGGCTAACAGCCCGCATCAGTTCATTGATGTCCATGTCATCTTCCAAAATCATGATAAGGGACTGAATTGAAGAAAACTAGTACTTACTAGAGAGGTCTGGGTTCTGCTTTGTGGATATCCTTTTGGCAGAAAACATCAGAGAAACTAATGATGTTGTCAGCAAGTTTGGGAAATTTGTGATGTGGGACAGAGTTAGAAGCACTAAGGCCAATCAGATGGTTAAGATCAAAGTGGAAGAATTGAGAGATATACCTCAAGTATTGTTTTTGGAGATGGGGAGCATTCTAATTCTCTTATTGTACCTGTAGTCATTCTGCAGCACCAAGTCCTTGGGGAAGAACCACATGATGAAGATCCAATCCCACCATTTGGCAATCCTCATCCGCAGCCTTCTCAGCCACATCACCACCCCAACCAGCACAACCATTTTCTGGGCCCTCTACAGCATCATGAGGTTGAGCCACCAGTGAATCTTTCACTGAATCTTAACCTGGCTCTGCACAATGAAGGAAATGAGGATCAGATGGATGAGGAAGAAGACCTAGAGGAGATGCCTGGCTGCGGAAACTGGGCAATGCCTGAAGGAAACCCTGACATTGATCATGAGTTGCACCCTGGTGAGTTTCTTGAGCTTCAGGACCAGATGGCTCCCATGGAGGAAGAACAGCCACAAGATCTGGAACTGGTACCTCATAGCAGCCTCACCCTCTCTCTGGGACAGTCAGCTAGCAGTGGAAATATAGGTGCATCTGTGGTTGGCCCTTTGGCGCCACGTGTGTCAGATTTAAACCTATTGGAGGAGCCCATTGGGCCTATACAAGAGCAAGCACTAGGAGCTCTAGCTGGGCCCATTGGCCCACTTCTCATTCAGCAGCCTATGCCAGTGGAGGCCCAGGAAGTTGTTCCTCTTCCTATTGCAGATTTGAGTCTGAACCTGATGTTGGTCCCATCACAGTCAATTGATTTGGATAATAGAGATGATCCTATGTTATTGGAAGCTATGACCATGACACACTCTATGCACATGATTTACATCAAGAAGACTACTGCTGCTCCCTCTGCTATTATTATTGAGCAGGACTCTAATCTTATTGATTTCCAGCCACAGTCTGTCCTGCCTGGTGATAACCAAACTGAACTCAGGAATGGAACCAATGATACCTCTCCTCTAGCTACTGATGGTAATGAGAAGTCAATTGATGATGGAGCTATGGGTGAGTCATCTACTTCTTATGAGCTCTCTGCACCCCCTGATTTTCCATTCCCTGCTTTTCTTCCAAACAATGATTTAATTGCAGAGGCAGAAAATCCACTCATGATGTCATCTGCTTTGAGCACAGATGATAGAAAGTACATTGCTCATAAGACTGAACTTCTGGGAAAGGAAGGGGCTGAAGTCTGGTACAGGCATTTTGCCCCCTCAAACAATGATCAAACTGCCATTCAGGCACCTGTGGATTGGGTTAATTTTCTTTCGGTCACATTCCTATCACCTGACAAATTTGACTGGGCAAAGAAGTTTGTTACATCAACTGTTTGGGATATTATTACTCAAGGAGCCAGTAATATTACCTTGCCATTTGTTATTCCTCAGTCTTGTCCTCTTGTGGACTCATCCTTGTTCTTTTCACAATATTTGGCACAGGAGACACAAGAGCAAGAAGTTAACTCCCCAGCTCCATCTGCACCTCTTTTGGCCCAGGCTGCTGCATCTACTTCAGCCATGCACAACATCAAGAAGAGAAAGGAAAAGGTTCCACTAGTGGAGACTGAGGTAAGGAGAAGTTGTCGATTACAACAACTAGCCAAGGGTTATGAGAAAAAAAATCTGCATGGATAAGAATTGCCTTGCCTGTCATGCTCTACCTCCCCCAATTCCTACAAAAGTGATTAAAAGTCTTAATACTTCTTTCTGCAAGGTTGCTGCTCAAGATACTTCCGAGGAGATGCTGACAACCAAACACAAGAGAAGCAAGAGCAACCCATCTGCTAAGGAGGCCCCAAGAGCCAGCTCTATTAATTAATAGTTCCAGTTGTCTTCAGTAGACTCTTAACACTCTATCATGAGAGTGGATGGTGCTATCTTTTGGAAAGATACTTGTAAAGATGTCCAGGGTGTAATCCTTCTGCTAAACAGAGCTATTTGTCATTTTGTTAAACTTTATGTAATTGGCTGTGGTGCTGGCAGTTCTCTCCACCTGTTTGAGGTGCCTTGCTTTATGCTATGTAACTGGCTGCTCTGGAATTGGATGTGGATGAATGCCTCTATGGTTGCTTTTTCTTATGATTGGAATAGTCGTAATAATTATGACTTTGTCAGTACTCTTTTATTTCATAAAAGGTGTGCAATTTTTAGATTGATCATGTGCCAGTTATGCTATCTCTGTGATCATGAATAAGGAATGGTCCATTCTTAACTGGAATATTAGAGGTTTGAATGATCCCAAGAAATGGATAGCGATCAAAAATAATACTGATGAATCTAATTGTGACATTCTATGCATTCAATAAACCAAGAGAGAAGTGATTGATAGTAGATTTCTGCAAAACTTTTGTCCAGGGAGACTCAACAAATTTGAATAACTTCCATCTATAGGAGCTTCAGGAGGTCTGTTAATTGTTTGGAATCATCAGGTCTTTCATGGTCAACTTTTTCATTCCAACAACTAATCTATATCAGTTTCTTTCACTTCCTCCCACAATGGGGATAGTTGGATTTTGACCAATATTTATGGACCTAGCCAGCAGGATGAGAGACCACACTTTATTGACTGGTTTAGACACTTCCAAACTCCCGAGGACAGTAACTGGATGGTACTTGGAGATTTTAATCATATCAGATACCCACATAACAGAAACCTGGAAGCGGGCAATATTCACAATATGCTAGCTTTCAATGAAGCTATCAGCAGCTTATCTCTGATTGAAATCCCTATCAAAGGCAGAAACTTTACCTGGAGAAATATGCAGGATTGGCCTCTTTTGGAAAAAGATTGATTGGTGTTTTACTTCTGAGAACTGGACTTTAAGTTACCCTGCTACTCTGGCTCACCCTCTTGCCAAAACCACATCTGACCATGTTCCATTTATGGTCAAGATTGGTACCTCTATTCCTAAATCTCACATTTTCAGATTTGAGAATTTTTGGTTGGATCATAATGATTTTCTGTCAGTTGTCCACATCATTTGGACAGGGGATGTGAGTGAGGGAGATAGTGCCAAAATCATTGCAACCAAATTTAAGAGACTAAGGAAAGGATTAAAGAACTGGGCCAGAAATCTTTCAGGTCTCAAGAAAATTATTGATAACACAAACTTCTTGATCCTGTGTTTTGATTTTTTGGAAGAAGCCAGGGATCTCACATATGTGGAAACTAATGGTAGAAATATCCTGAAAGCACATTTGGAAAAAGTTCTTAAACACCAGAGGCTCTACTGGAAGAAAAGAGCCACTATCAAGAAAATTCAAGTGGGAGAGGCTAATACTAAATATTTTCAGGCCAAGGCTACTATCAAACATAGGCATAATTGTATTGTTATGCTAAAAGATGAGGATAACTTGGAACACCAAACTCAGAGTGCTAAAGCTGCAATCCTTTATAGAGCTTTCAAAGACAGACTGGGTACAACTTTTGCCACACAAAATCCTCTTCTTCTGAACCATCTTATAACCTCAAATGACAATTTGGCCCAACTTGAGATCCCATTCACCACAGCAGAGATTGATCATGTGGTACTTCATATGCCTGCTGACAAAGCTCCTGGACCAGATGGTTTTAATGCTACTTTCTTGAAAGCATGTTAGCCTATTATTGCACCTAATTTTTACAAGCTTATTGATGATTTCTATCATGGGAAAGTCAATCTCCAGAGCATCAACTACTCCTTCATCACCTTGATTCCCAAAACAGAGGCAACATCCACTCCTGCTGAATTCAGGCCTATCTCAATGCTCAACTGTACTCTTAAAATCATCACCAAACTGCTTGCCAACAGACTTCAGAAGGTGATCCTCACTCTGGTGCACAAGAATCAATATGGCTTCCTCAACAATAGATGCATTCAGGATTGCCTTCCCTGGTCTTATGAGTACATTCACCAATGCCACCTATCTAAAAAAGAAATTATTCTCCTCAAGTTGGATTTTGAGACAGCTTTTGATATGATTAATAATGACACAGTTGTGGATATCTTACAAGCTAAGGGTTTTGGTAGTAGATGGATTAATTGGATCAAGATGATATATGGCACTGGCTTCTCCTCTATCCTTCTTAATGGTATTCCTGGCAAGCAATTTCTATGTAAGAAAGGAGTCAGACAAGGGGATCCATTATCCCCCCTCATATTTGTACTAGCTGCTGACCTGCTCCAAACCATGTTTAATGAGGCCATGCAACACTCCTTAATCAGCTCCCCTCTTACTCATGCTTCTTGCCCAAAGTACCCTATCATTCAATATACAGATGATACTATCTTGGTGGCTAATGCTGATAGTGGAGAACTTCTTCAAATAAAAAATTTGCTTCTCCACTATGCAGCTTACACTGGTCTCAGAGTTAACTATGCTAAATCCATAATGATTCCCATCAACACTCCTCCTGGCAAAATGATGGAGCTATCAGAGATTCTTGGTTGCAAAATTGGTACTCTTCCCCATGCCTATCTTGGTTTGCCTCTCAGTATCAATAGACCAAGAATTGTGGATTTCATGCCCATGTTGAAAGGGATTGAGAATAGACTCTTATGTTGTTCTACCTTATTATCCACCAGTGACAAACTTACCTTGATCAAATCAGTTTTTGCCAGCATGCCCATCTTCTTTATGTGCTTCTTGATGTTACCCAAAGCAGCGATCAAACAAATTGAAGGTTACATAAGGAATTGCCTGTGGAGAAAATTTGGGTCTATGGACTCTGGACCTGCATTGATTTCTTGGGATGTTGTCTGTAAACCTAAGGCACAAGGAGGATTAGGCATTCTTGATATCTCTGTCCACAACAAAGCTCTGCTGATGAAATTTCTTCATAAATTCCTAAATAAAGTGGACACTCCTTGGGTGCACATCATTTGGGAAACATACTACCCCAATGGCCCTCCTAGCGACAAGTTACTTGGCTCCTTTTGGTGGAAGACCCTGCTAAAGCTCATACCCCTATACAAATCACATGCCATTTGTCAAGCTGGTCAAGGAGATACCATTTTCTTTTGGACAGATAGTTGGGATGGTCAACCTTTACAAGAAAAATTCCCAGAGTTATTCTCTTTTGCTATTCACAAGGACTGTACCCTTCATTTTGTGGATAATCAAGAAGATATCAGCACCCTCTTCCATAGGCCACTCTCCATGCAAGCTTACCAGCAATTGACCAGGGTTGAAGGCATGTTAGCCTCCAGAGAACATTCTGATAGTAGGGACATATGGAAATATCATTGGGCATCAGGGTAGTACTCCTCCATGAAAATGTACAAGCGTCTAATGGGTACTTCCAAAGCTCATAGCATCTTTGAAAACTTATGGCATACTTCTTGCAGATTGAGGCACAAGATTTTTTGCTGGCTACTCTTACATGACAGAATTAACACAAGGAATATGCTCCTTCGACGCAATATGCACCTCCCAGACTTTAACTGTGCCATATGTTTTGACAAAGTGGAAGAAACTTTAATCCACTTATTCTAGAATTGCCCATTTCTCTATCCTGTTGGGATGTAATAGCGCCTGAGAGAACCAGAGGTATCTCCACTTTTGATGAGGTTGTTCTAATTTCTCATCGGCTTCCAAAAGATTTGGCTCTAGATATTATAGTTATGAGTTGATGGGGTATTTGGTCGGTGAGAAATGACAAGATCTTTCGGTCTGCACCACTGGCTATAAATTCATGGAAATTTCACCTGTCGAAAGGACTTTGGGTTGTGTAACTCCGAGCCAAAGAGGACAAAGCGAACAGGATCAAGGAATGGACTGATTTGAATCTTTAATGGGTATGCCCATGATTCCTAGAGTTCGGATTGGCTGAGAGAGCTTTGCTCCTTGTAATATAATTTGTAACATATTTGTACCATGCTTTTTTATTAATGAAAATACCGTAGAACGATTGTTCTACGGTCAGGGCTCAAACAAAATACTATGCTTGCTTCATGCTTACCCAGTCTAATAGGATTGACAAAGGAGCTGCAATCACGGTTGTTGACTGAGTACATGACTTCAGACTTTCCCAGGTTAACATGCTCGACTTTCACAGGTTGGGAGACAAGCTAGGTAGGATAGCAGAGGTTCCTAAGGCCTCGTTTGGTAGAAGCGGGTTGGGGGGATTTTCAGCGGATTTTCCTCGCATGGCCTAAAATCCGCGCAAAACCCCAAAAGCCCGTTTGATACACGAGGATTCCACGGCCCAAACCCCTCTAAGCCCCCTCCGATACCCTCTTTCCACGTGCTTTTCATCCCTCGAGGGGGGACTTAGGAATCGGAGGGGACGCCGCCGCCACCCGCTCATCGGGCCGCCGCCACTCGACTGCTCCTTGCTACGCCTTGAGCTTGCGTTGGTTTTCCTTGAAGAGCAAAGGGTGATGCATCAATAGTAGCATAAGTATTTCCCTCAGTTTTTGAGAACCAAGGTATCAATCCAGTAGGAGGCTCCTCAAAAGTCCCACGCACCTACACAAACAAACCAAGAACTCGCAACCAACGCGATAAAGGGGTTGTCAATCCCTTCACGGGCACTTGCTAAAGTGAGATCTGATAGAGATAGTATGATAAGATAAATATATTTTTGGTATTTTATAATATAGATGGAGAAAGTAAAGATGCAAATAAAAGTAGATTGGAAGCAAATATGATAAGAGATAGACCCGGGGGGGCATAGGTTTCACTAGAGGCTTCTCTCGAGATAGCATAAGTATTACGGTGGGTGAACAAATTACTATCGAGCAATTGATAGAAAAGCGAATAATTATGAGATTATCTAGGCATGATCATGTATATAGGCATCAGTCCACAACAAGTAGACCGACTCCTGCCTGCATCTACTACTACTACTCCACACATCAACCGACTCCTGCCTGCATCTAGAGTATTAAGTTCATAAGAACAGAGTAACGCCTTAAGCAAGATGACATGATGTAGAGGGATAAACTCATGCAATATGATATAAACCCCATCTTTTTATCCTCGATGGCAACAATACAATACATGCCTTGCAACCCTTTCTGTCACTGGGTAAGGACACCGTAAGATTGAACCCAAAGCTAAGCACTTCTCCCATGGCAAGAAAGATCAATCTAGTAGGCCAAACCAAACCGATAATTCGAAGAGACTTGCAAAGATAACTCAATCATACATAAAAGAATTCAGAGGAGATTCAAATATTTCTCATAGATAAACTTGATCATAAACCCACAATTCATCGAAACTTGACAAACACACCGCAAAAAGAGATTACATCGAATAGATCTCCACATGAGAGGGGGAGAACATTGTATTGAGATCCAAAAAGAGAGAAGAAGCCATCTAGCTAATAACTATGGACCCGAAGGTCTGTGGTAAACTACTCACAACTCATCGGAAGGGCTATGGTGTTGATGCACAAGCCCTCCATGGTCGATTCCCCCTCCAGCGGAGCACCGACGAAGGCTCCAAGATGGGATCTCGCGGATACAGAAGTTTACAGCGGTGGAAATTGTGTTTCGGGTGCTCCATGTATGTTTTCGAGGTACGTGGGCTTATATAGGAGGAAGAAGTACGTTGGTGGCTGCCCGAGGGGCCCACGAGACAAGGGGCGCGCCCTATATAGGGGGGCCCTCCTATCTCGTGGAGGCCTCGGTTGCTTCTTGACTTGCACTCCAAGTCTTTTGGATCACGTTCGTTCCAAAAATCACGCTCCCGAAGGTTTCATTCCATTTGGACTCCGTTTGATATTCCTTTTCTTTGAAATACTGAAATAGGCAAAAAAAACAGCAATACGGGCTGGGCCTCCGGTTAGTAGGTTAGTCCCAAAAATGATAATAATGTGTAAAATAAAGCCCATAAACATCCAAAAGGGGTAATATAATAGCATGGAACAATCAAAAATTATAGATACGTTGGAGACGTATCAAGCATCCCCAAGCTTAATTCCTGCTCATCCTCGAGTAGGTAAATGATAAAAAAGAAATTTTTGATGTGGAATGCTACCTAGCATAATTCTCAATGTAATTTTCTTTAATGTGGCATGAATGTTCAGATCCAAATGATTCAAGATAAAAGCTTATAAAACATAAAAATAATAATACTTCGAAGCATACTAACAAATAATCATGTCCTATCAAAATAGCATAGCCAAAGAAAGATTATCCCTACAAAATCATATAGTTAGGCCATGCTTCATTTCCATTACACAAAATACTCCCATCATGTACAACCCCGATGACGAGCCGAGCAATTGGTTCATACTTTTTAACGCGCTTTAGCTTTTTTTCAACTCTTACACAATACATGAGTGCAAGCCATGACATAGCACTATGGTGGTAAATGGTGGTGGTTGTAAGGACAAAAAGAGAGAAGATAATCTCACATCAACTAGGCGTATCAACGGGCTATTGAGATTCCCATCAATAGATATCAATGTGAGTGAGTAGGGATTGCCATGCAACGGATGCACTAGAGCTATAAATATATGAAAGCTCAACAAAAAGAAACTAAGTGGGTGTGCATCCAACTTGCTTGCTCACGAAGACCTAGGGCATTTTGAGGAAGCCCATCATTGGAATATACAAGCCAAGTTCTATAATGAAAAATTCCCACTAGTATATGAAAGTGACAATATATGAGACTCTCTATCATGAAGATCATATTGCTACTTTGAAGCACAAGTGTGGAAAAGGAGATAGTAGCATTGTCCCTTCTCTCTTTTTATCTCATTTTATTATTTTTCTTTTCTTTTTTTTCTCCTTTTTTTCTTTGGCCTTTCTCTTTTTTTCCTTTTTTTTAAGTCCGAAGTCTCATCCCGACTTGTGGGGGAATCATAGTCTTCATCATCCTTTCCTCACTAGGACAATGCTCTAATAATGAAGATCATCACACTTTTATGGATTTACATCTCAAGAATTACAACTCAAAGCTAGAACAAGATATGACTCTATATGAATGCCTCCGGTGGTGTACCGGGATATGCAATGAATCAAGAGCGACATGTATGAAAATTATGAAGGTGGCCTTGCCACAAATACGATGTCAACTACATGATCATGCAAAGAGCAATATGACAATGATGAAACGTGTCATAATAAACGGAACGGTGGAAAGTTGCATGGCAATATATCTTGGAATGGCTATGGAAATGCCATAATAGGTAGGTATGGTGGCTGTTTTGAGGAAGGTAAATAATGGGTTCAACACCGGCGAGAGTTGCGCGGTAATAAGAAAGGCTAGCAAAGTGAACGGATGAGTGTGCATATATCCATAGACTCACATTAGTCATAAAGAACTCATATACTTATTGCAAAAGTCTACTTAGCCCTCGAAGCAAAGTACTACTACGCATGCCCCAAGAGGGATAGATTGGTAGGAAAAGACCATCGCTCGTCCCCGACTGCCACTCATAAGGAAGACAATCAAAAGAGCACCTCATGCAACGGGATTTGCCAACTTCAACAAAACTGTTTCTCAATTTCATAGTTATCCACTAGCATGACCCTGACATTACTACCTTTATATCTCCAAACAATTATCAAGCAACAAATTGATCATAGCACCCAATTCACTTCCTATGATAGTTTTTATTATACCCAACTTGGATGCTCATCATTCTAGGACCAAATTTGTAACCAAAGAAAATACCATGCTGTTCTAAAAGACTCTCAAAATAATATAAGTGAAGCATGAGAGACTAGCAATTTCTTCAAAATTAAGTTACCACCATGCTCTAAAAGATATAAGTGAAGCACTAGTGCAAAAACTATCAATCTCAAAAGATATAAGTGAAGCACATAGAGTATTCTAGCAAATTCTAATCAAGTAGGCTTCTCCCAAAAGGTGTGTATAGCAAGGATGATTGTGGTAAACTAAAAAGAAAAGACTAATATAATACACGACGCTCCAAGCAAAACACATATCATGTGGCGAATAAAAATATAGCTTCAAGTAAAGTTACCAATGAATGATGACGAAAGAGGGGATGCCTTCCCGGGGCATCCCCAAGCTTAGGCTTTTGGCTATCCTTGAATATCTTGGGGTGCCATGGGCATCCCCAAGCTTAGGCTCTTGCCACTCCTTATTCCATAGTCCATAAAAGCTTTACCCAAAACTTGAAAACTTCACAACATAAAACTCAACAGGAAATTTATAAGCTCCGTTAGTGAAGGAAAACAAAACCGCCACATAAGGTACTGTAATGAACTCATTCTTTATTTATTTTGTTGTTAAACCTACTGTATTCCAACTTCTCTATGGTTTATAAACTATTTTACTAGCCATAGATGCATCAAAATAAGCAAACAACACATGAAAAACAGAATCTGTTAAAAACAGAACAGTCTGTAGCAATCTGTAACTAACGCAAACTTCTGGAACTCTAAAAATCCTACCAAAATAGGAAGTCCTGGAAAATTTGTTTATTGATCATCATCAAAAAGAATCAACGCAAAATCACGTTTCTGTGATTTAACAAAATTAAATTGGTGCGTGCAAAGTTTCTGTTTTTCAGCAGAATCAAATCAACTATCATCATAGGTTATCCTATAGGTTCTACTTGGCACAAACACTAATTAAAAGATAAAAACACATCTAAACAGAGAGTAGATGCAAGATTTATTACTAAACAGGAACAAAAACAAAAAACATAAAGAAAATTGGGTTGCCTCCCAACTAGCGCTATCGTTTAACGCCCCTAGCTAGGCATACAAGCGAAGATAGATCTAAGTAGTGACATCTTTGGCACTAGATTCATAAGTAGCTCGCATGATATATTCATAAGGTAATTTGAATTTCTTTCTTGGAAAGTGCTCCATGCCTTTCTTTAATGGAAATTGGAATCTAATATTCCTTTCCTTCATATCAATAATCGCACCAATCGTTCTAAGGAAAGGTCTACCAAGAATAATAGCGCAAGAAAGATTGCAATCTATATCAAGAACGATAAAATCTACAGGAACCAAATTTCTATTTGCAACAATGAGAACATCATTGATCCTTCCCATTGGCTTTTTAATGGTGGAATCCGCAAGATGCAAATTTAAAGAGCAATCATCGAGATCATGGAACCCTAGAATATCACATAAAGTTTTCGAAATCGTGGAAACACTAGCACCCAAATCACACAAAGCAAAACACTCATGATCTTTAATTCTAATCTTTATAGTAGGTTCCCACTCATCATTAAGTTTTCTAGGTATAGAAACTTCCAAATTAAGTTTTTCGTCATAAGATTGCAATAAGGCATCAATGATATGTTTGGTAAAAGCTTTATTTTGACTATAAGCATGAGGAGAATTAACAACAGATTGCAACAAGGAAATACGACCTTCTAAAGAACAATTATCATAATCAAATTCCTTGAAATCCGAGATAGTGGGTTTAATACTATTTAAAGTCATGACCTCTCCAATCCCACTTTTACCAAATTTAACATCAAGATCTAAAAACTCCAAATCTTTGGGACGCCTTCTAGGTAAAGTTGACCCATCTTCAGTCCCATTATTATCAAGATTCATATTACAAAACAAAGATCTAATAGGAGACACATCAATAACTTTAAGATCCTCATCATTATTTTCATGGAAACTAGAAGAACACGCCTTTATAAAGCTATCTTTCTTAGCACGCAATCTAGCGGTTCTTTATTTGCACTCATCAATGGAAATTTGCATTGCTTTGAGAGACTCGTTGATATCATGCTTAGGGGAAGAAGATCTAAGTTTAAGAGAATCAACATCAAGCGAAAGTCTATCAATGTTCCTAGCCAAATCATCAACTTTAAGCAATTTTTCTTTAAGCAAGGCATTAAAATTCTTTTGAGAAATCATAAATTCTTTCACACTATTCTCAAAATCAGAGGGCATCTTATTAAAGTTACCATAAGAATTATTGTAGGAATTTCCATAATTATTAGAGGAATTACTAGGGAACAGTCTAGAATTAAAATTTCCTCTATAAGCATTGTTTCCAAAACTATTCCTACCAACAAAATTCACATCCATAGATTCATTATTATTATCAATCAAAGTAGAAAAATGCATATCATTGGGATTAAGAGGAGTATTCTTACTAGCAAACAATTTCATAAATTCATCCATCTTCCCACTCAAAACATTGATTTCTTCTATAGCATGCACTCTTTTACTAGAAGATCTTTCAGTGTGCCATTGAGAATAATTAGCCATAATATTATCAAGAAGTTTTGTAGCATCTCCTAACGTAATTTCCATAAACATGCCTCCCGTGGCCGAATCTAAGAGATTTCTAGAAGCAAAGTTCAAACCGGCATAAAAATTTTTGTATGATCATCCATAAATTCAAACCATGAGTAGGGCAATTGCGAATCATCAATTTCATTCTTTCCCAAGATTGGGCAACATGCTCATGATCAAGTTGTTTAAAATTCATAATATCGTTCCTAAGAGTGATGATCTTAGCGGGAGGAAAATACTTAGAGATAAAAGCATCTTTGCACTTGTTCCAAGAATCAATACTATTTTTAGGCAAAGACGAAAACCAAACTTTAGCACGATCTCTAAGTAAAAACGGAAATAACTTCAATTTAACAATATTGTTATCTGTATCTTTCTTCTATTGCATATCACACAGATCAACAAAGTTGTTTAGATGAGTAGCGGCATCTTCACTAGGAAGGCCGGCGAATTGATCTTTCATAACAAGATTCAGCAAAGCAGTATTGATTTCACAAGACTCAACATCATTAAGAGGAGCAATCGGAGTACTAAGGAAATCATTATTATTGGTATTCAAGAAATCACACAATTTGGTATTATCTTGCGCCATGGCAACAAGTAATCCAACACACAAACAAACAGAAAAAGGCAAGCGAAAGAGAGAGGGATTGGGAAAGAGAGGGTGAATAAAACGGTAAGGGTGAAGTAGGGGAGAGGAAAACGAGAGGCAAATGGCAAATAATGTAAATGCGAGGGAGATGAGTTTGTGATGGGTACTTGGTATGTCTTGACTTGAGCGAAGACCTCCCCAGCAACGGCGCCAGAAATCCTTCTTGCTACGTCTTGAGCTTGCGTTGGTTTTCCTTGAAGAGGAAAGGGTGATGCAGCAATAGTACCGTAAGTATTTCCCTCAATTTTTTAGAACCAAGGTATCAATCCAGTAGGAGGCTCCTCAAAAGTCCCACGCACCTACACAAACAAACCAAGAACTCGAAAACCAACGCGATAAAGGGGTTGTCAATCCCTTCACAGCCACTTGTGAAAGTGAGATCTGACAGAGATAGTATGATAAGATAAATATATTTTTGGTATTTTATAATATAGATGCAGAAAGTAAAGATGCAAATAAAAGTAGATTGGAAGCAAATATGATAAGAGATAGACCCGGGGGCCATAGGTTTCACTAGAGGCTTCTCTCGAGATAGCATAAGTATTACGGTGGGTGAACAAATTACTGTCAAGCAATTGATAGAAAAGTGAATAATTATGAGATTATCCAGGCATGATCATGTATATAGGCATCACGTCTGCAACAAGTAGACCGACTCCTGCCTGCATCTACTACTATTACTCCACACATCAACCGACTCCTGCCTGCATCTAGAGTATTAAGTTCATAAGAATAGAGTAACGCCTTAAGCAAGATGACATGATGTAGAGGGATAAACTCATGCAATATGATATAAACCCCATCTTTTTATCCTCGATGGCAACAATACAATACATGCCTTGCAACCCTTTCTGTCACTGGGTAAGGACACCACAAGATTGAACCCAAAGCTAAGAACTTCTCCCATGGCAAGAAAGATCAATCTAGTAGGCCAAACCAAACCGATAATTCGAAGAGACTTGCAAAGATAACTCAATCATACATAAAATAATTCAGAGGAGATTCAAATATTTCTCATAGATAAACTTGATCATAAACCAACAATTCATCGGATCTCGACAAACACACCGCAAAAAGAGATTACGTCGAATAGATCTCCACAAGAGAGGGGGAGAACATTGTATTGAGATCCAAAAAGAGAGAAGAAGCCATCTAGCTAATAACTATGGACCTGAAGGTCTGTGCTAAACTACTCACAACTCATCGAAAGGGCTATGGTGTTGATGTAGAAGCCCTCCGTGGTCGATTCCCCCTCCGGTGGAGCGCCGGCGAAGGCTCCAAGATGGGATCTCGCGGATACAGAAGGTTACGGCGGTGGAAATTGTGTTTCGGGTGCTCCCTGGATGTTTTTGGGGTACGTAGGCTTATATAGGAGGAAGAAGTACATCGGTGGCCGCCCGAGGGGGCCCATGAGACAGGGGGCGCGCCCTATAGGGGGGGCGCCCTCCTATCTCATGGAGGCCTCGGCTGCTTCTTGACTTGCACTCCAAGTCCTCTGGATCACGTTCGTTCCAAAAATCACGCTCCCGAAGGTTTCATTCCGTTTGGACTCTGTTTGATATTCCTTTTCTTCGAAATACTGAAATAGGCAATAAAACAGCAATACGGGTTGGGCCTCCGGTTAGTAGGTTAGTCCCAAAAATGATAATAATGTGTAAAATAAAGCCCATAAACATCCAAAAGGGGTAATATAATAGCATGGAACAAACAAAAATTATAGATACGTTGGAGATGTATCACTTCAAGACACCGCCGACTGCCGCCTCGACGTCGGTGTATCTTCTCTGACATACCCCCAGTTGTAAGTCCTCGCCTCGCCTCGCCTCTCCCCCTATCCCTTCGTCATCTAGGTTTCTTCCACCACCGGTCATGGTTGGATTTGGATGGACCAAAGCAAGAGCAATGGTGGTTTCATTCCTTTTTGAGAGAAGAATAGCAGAGCAAGGAAATAATGGGGGAGTGGTGCTGCCTTGCTGGTCATGGTTATGATTATCAGGCATCTGCTGACTCTGCCTGCCTGCATGCATAGTACATACAGAGGAAGGGTTCTGAGGATTCAAGGGGTTTTGAGGGGATTGGGTGGAAGAAAGGGATTCACCCAATCCCCTAAAATCCCCCCCTCTCCAAACCTCTCCAATCCACTTCTACCAAACAAGGCCTAAAGCGTATAGATAGCTGTGAAAAGAAGTCCAAAGGGGCAAAGACGAAGGCAGCGCTAGCTTCCTTTCCGATGCCATCAATTCCGATCATCTTCCTTTCCAAGGATTTCATGTCTACGCCAGACGCATGCTCTTTCTTCTCCAAATTACTTCACATCTGTTGGTGGACACTTCATTGGATGATAGTGTACTAAAAGGGTTGAAGAGAGGCATGATAGGAAGGGTATAAATACTAAAGTCCTCTAAAAGTTGCTTTTGTTTTGGTACTTTGGTAGGTGAGAGCTAAAACTTTGCTCCGTTGTGCAAGGGGGATATTTAGCTCTTTATTTAGTGGATAAACTTCAATGCTTAAAGTTTTTTGAAAAAGACCCGACTTTTCAACTCTTATGGAACAAAGTGATCTAGTAATAAATAATATCAAGATGGAGAATGATGGTCATCGACCAAGATCCCTATACAAGGGCATTTACTCAAGACGAATATCAAGACATGTATAGGGAACCTCTTTGGCATCCTTTTCCGTGTTTCTAGCACCAATCAAGACATGCATTGAGAACCTGTTTGGCATCCTTCAATGTTTTGGCGATGTCACGGACCTACTTTTGAACATCCATAAGAGCTCGGTTGTCCCAATCCAGTGCAACCATATCAACTTGGATCCTATCCTTGAAAGTTTGTCGGCTACAAGGGCTTCCTCCCAATGAGGTTTTGAGCCTCCCTCTTTCCATGTGGCATCTCAAAAGAGTTTACTTCCAATTCCTAGAAGACAAGATTGCGACAAAGCTTACCATGGGAGGGAAACAACATAACTATCATTGGCCGCATCGCCCTTTCCAGTTTGGTACTCACCTCCCAAACGGTGTATTTTACCACCCCCTCACCCCACGAGTGCCCTCTCCAATATGCAAACAAGGTTGAGTGTGCCTTCCTTTGGTCCGGTTTGGACAAGATAACCGATGATAAATGCAAAGTTAATTGGGACACCGTTTGCCGACATTTCGAGCATGGGGGCCTTGGTGACCTCAATACCGCAATGTTCGCTCGAGCACTTAGATTAAGAACACCTTGGCATGAATGAAAATAACCAACAACGTTATGGATTGGCATGGGAAATCCTTGTGATGAAGAGGACCTAATTGTTTTAACGCCTCACCACCATCACGGTTGGTGACGGCACAAAGATCCCTTTTTGGGACTCGCCTTGGGTTAATGGGCGCAATACAAATGAGACCGCTCATCCACGCCGTGTCTACGAAGAAAACTTGGAAGGTGTGTGAGGCTCCTAAGGAGAATGCTTGGATCTTCTAAACCAAATCCCCTCTCTGACTTCTCATAGACTCACATCCTTGAATTTGTTGACCTCTAGACCCTTAAACATGATTTCCACCTCGATGACCTCACAGAGGATGACGTTGTTGTGAATCATATGCCACTACGCGACAGCTTCTGCCTACAAGGCACGATTTCTAAGTGCCATAAGGAGCATACGGTTTGGAAGATTTCCAAGGTCAAGTTCCTTCCTTGTTTGGCTTGAAGATAGGGTTTGGACCGTTGATCGCTTGGTCAAACGTGGATGGACAAATTGTGATATTTGCTGTCTTTGCAAAAGGGGGAATGAATCTGAGGTGTGCCTCTTCTAGAAATGACAGTTCACCATTCGGCTTTGAAACTTAGTTAAGATGTGGCTTCATCGATGCCTCCTTATGGCACTTGGAGCACTCCGCGAATGATTGGTGGATCAACCTCTCCGCCAAGAACATCCCAAATAGAAAAGCCATGGCATCTCTCACAATGCTTGTGTGTCAGACGATTTGGAACGGACAAAACTCTCATGTCTTCTGTCACAAGAGCGCCCCTCCGCATATTTTGTTTAGCCTAATAAGAAATGAGGCCAAGCTTTGGGTCACCACGGGGGCCAAAAAATTACGGAAAATGATACCGAGAGAGTAACCTTTTTGTTGAAGGGTGTCTTTTGTAACACAACCTCGATTATCTTCTTAATTAATTGATGAGGCAAAGCTTATGCCTCTGTTTCTAAAAAAGTAGTCGTGCGTATTTGATGTTAATGTATTTTGTTTATGTTGTTTTGGAATAAGAATTGTTCATGTAATAGATCCACCTCTAGAAAAGAAAATGGTTCGCCTAGTAGAACACAAAGGAATCATGTGCTACCCATTTTTATTTGGAACGAAAATAAAAACGTTTCATGATCTGAGATTTTTTTTGTTTTGTGCATACTCTGTTCAGATACAAAGTGAAGGATTGATTAATGACAAATGACATAGGTAGAGGGGTTATTCTGCAAACAAAATGAGCACAAGCCTTAAAAAATTCAACGCCCGCGTTATAGTGCATGGATGCCAAGATGGGTGTGGGCTTGCACTATAGTCTCCTTAGTCAGGACTGATCATTGCATATGTGACGTCCTTCTTCCCTCGCGCTTATGCCTACCCAGTCAAAATGGATTGCCTAGAAATTTGCAACCGCGGACGTAGAGTAAGTCCAGGACTTCATGGGTCGGGACTCGGGAATCAAGCCAGCTAGGATTGAAGAGGTTCCCCTAGGCATATAACTTTGCAGGGAAGAAAGTACAAGGACTCTCCAAGCACTAGCTTTCTTTCATATGCCTTCTATTCCTGTTCTGTTTCCAAGGATTTTATGTCTACAGCAGCTGCATGCTCTTTCTCTCCAACTTATCTCACGCCTATTAGTGGACGCTGCGTTGGTGATAGTGGAATGAAAGGATTGCAAAGAGGCATAAGGGCATGGCCAACGGGCCAGGCTGGACAGGTGCCCCAGGACTCCACGTTGGATTCTACAGTCCAGCTCACATCTACCTGCTGCTTGCAGATGAAAGCGGACTCCTGCAAAAGAACTCGTCTCCTCGCTGCCAAAAACTAGATTAAGAAGAAAAAGCAAGCGAAATGACCCCCGCTTGCTGTGCTCATGCTGTCCTTGCTCGAGAAAAGGACAAGCACTCATCCTCCTTTGTATGCGTCACTAGGTCCCATAGATGATGGTTCCCGTTGGGTGGCTAGAGTCAAGGACGATGGACTCATTTTTTTTGCTGTCGTGGATGTACTGGAGCAGCACCAAGTGCTGCTCCCGTTGTACATGCCCTAATATCGGTGGTATAAACACTAAAGTCCTCCAAAAGCTGATTTAATTTTGAGAGTACTTTGGTAGGTGATAATAAAGTTGCGGTTCCACCGTGTAAGGGGTACGTATCATCAATAAATTTCAGAGCTTACAATATTGTGAAAAGGATCAGTCTTTTGAACTCTCAAGTTTAAGAGATCACCTTACAGAGCATGAAAATGTGTAGAACTACTATCGTGGCTTTGTGTTCTACGGTTCTTGCGGGGCATTGGCCTTGTAGAAAAATATCGCAAAAGAATTCACTGGACTTCAGACTGACCGAATATCAACAAAATTAACCAAAGTTTCATTAAATCAGTGAAACTAATTAGTATCTTAAGAGTATCGATCATCTTATTTTCAGGGAAAAGGGAGCTTGTATTAACTTAGGGTGAAATTTCGCTCATACAGAGACTTACAATCTCATCTGTACCTGAACCCAGCCATACTGCTGTGTGTGGCATGCTTCGTGTTAGATAGATACCCCCTCCGTCTGGAAATACTTGTCATCAAAATGGATAAAAAAAGATATATCTAGAACTAAAATACGTCTACATACATTCCCTTTTATCCATTTTGAAGACAAGTATTTCCAGACGGAGGGAGTAGGTACGTGGTAGTAGTAGAGATTGAGTTCAGTTTAAAACAACTTTGATCTCCTTCTATCTATATCTCCCTGTAAACATCCTGGACTTGATGTTCTCTGTATATGGACGCATCCTAGCGACCGTCCACAACTTGTATGCCACGACTGGCCTTTTGCCTCGTTCAATATGTACACACGCGACCTACTACGGCAGGTTACATGCTTCTCATATTCTTTCATCGTAATCAGAGCTACTTCCTCAAAATATCAACAAGATCGCTGTTATGACCGGCATATACTACAGCCCAGGCAGTTAGGGCCCTGGCTCAGTTATCTTATCGCTATTAGAAGATTAGCCAAGTTATCGTATTTGGAGATTATATAAACTCATGTAAGGACTCTTTTGAAGTTAAGAAAAGAAGCAATCATAATTGCTCGACTTCCTTAGGAAGCAGGGAGACCTAACCCTAGCCTCCTCCTCCCTTACGCCATCTCCTTCCTGCCACAGCCGCCGCCGCCTCCACCGTGCAGGGACGGCGCCCAGCCGCCGGCCGCTGCGCCCTCGCCCTCGTCCTCCTTCATCCTTCCCCTACAATCTCCGCCCTAGAACCGGTAGAACCCTAACTCCTAACACCTTGGTATCAGAGCCGTTATATATACTAGTTGTAAAGGTGTTTCAGGGTCGATCATGGCCGTGCCACCACCCACCCCTTCCTCCCACTGCCGATCGCCTCTTCGTCGCCGATGACCACCGCGGCCAGCACTCCGTCCCTGACCGGGCCGGTCTCCTCCGCCGCCTGGACGCCACCCGTGCCCACCCCCGCCGTGCTCACCCCGGAGGAGATGACGGCGGCGCTCTGGGACATGACTCAGGCGGTCCAGGGCATCCGCATCTTCCTCGTGGGGCACTATGGGTTGCATCCGCCCACCCCCGTCACTACCATCATGGGGCCGCAGCAGCTCCCGTGGCAGCCGCCACCACCGGCGACCACTGTCGCATCCATCATGTCGCTACCGCAGCAGCAGCAGCCGCCGCCGCCACCGGCGATCTTGGGATCAGGCCTTCCGTCGACGGCGCCCGGGGTGCCCATCCACCAGGTCCATTTCCCCCCATCGCCATCTCCGCTACCGGCCTTGCTCGTCGGGTCCATCGAGTCGGTCTACACGATGGCCTCAGACAGTCGCATGTGTTGTCACCGCCGGCGCCGCCCCCGACCATGCAGTTCGGCGGGTCCTCGGGAGCCGCGGGTCCCTATGATGGTGTGGACGGGCCCCTTTTCCATGGTGGTACTCTACAGCCTACACACTCGGCGGCGTCGCCCTTGTTGTTCCGCGCGGATGGCACAAACCCGCCCGTCGTCCACGCCCAGCCACCGCCAAGATTCTCCAAGCTGGAGTTCCCAACCTACGATGGCACCGTCGACCCCCTGAATTGGCTCAACCAACGTGACCAATTTTTCAGGGGGCAGTGCACTCTCGCGTCCGACTGCACCTGGATCGCCTCCTATCATCTACGAGGCGCCGCCCAGACGTGGTATTATGCCTTCGGGCAGGACCAGGGCAGCATGCCACCATGGGAACGTTTCCGCAACCTGTGCCACTTGTGCTTCGGTCCGCCTATATGCGAGAGCCGTCTGGCGGAGCTTGGGCGCCTTTCGTTCCTCACCACAGTGCAAGACTTCGCCAACCGCTTCCAGGCACTGGCGTGCCACACCCCCAGTGTTTCGGCTCGTCAGTAGGCTGAGCTCTTCACCGGCGGCCTACCGGACCACATCCGCATCGAAGTGGAGATGCGTGAGCCACAGGACCTCCAGACGGCCATATACTACGCCCGCGCTTTCGAGCGCCGCACAGTGGCCATCCAACAAGCGTCACCGCCCCGGGCCGCTGGGCCGCCACCCTGGCCGGAAGTTCCCGCGCGGGGTCGGCCTGCTCAGGCTTCGGCGGCACCCCTCGCCGCGACCGCGGCGTGCCCGTTCCGCCGGTTCACCCCGGCCGAGCAACTCGAGCGTCGCTGCCAAGGGTTGTGCTTCAACTGCGACGAGCCCTACGTGCCCGGCCACGTCTACCCGCGACTCTTCTACCTGGAGGTTGCGGACTACGTTGAGGAGGACACCGCCGCCGCTGGGCTCGGCGACCTGCCCGCCCCAGCTGACGCGGAGGTGTTTGGCGCCCGTTGATCACCTCGAGGAGTTTGGCAAGCTCTTCCCCACCTTCCAGCTCGAGGACGAGCTATTTGTGCAGGCAGGAAGAGATGTTATGACCGGCATATACTACAGCCCAGGCAGTTAGGGGCCTGGCTCAGTTATCTTATCATTATTAGGGGATTAGCTCAGTTATCGTATTTGAAGATTATATAAACTCATGTAAGGACTCGTTTGAAGTTAAGCAAAGAAGCAATCATAATTGTTTGGCTTCCTTAGGGAGCCGGGAGACCTAACCCTAGCCTCCTCCTCCCTTGCGACATCTCCTTCCTGCCACAGCCGCCGCCTCCAACGTGCAGGGACGGCGCCCAGCCGCCGGCCGCTGCGCCCTCGCCCTCGTCCTCCTCTATCCTTCCCCTATAATTTCCGCTCTAGAACTGGCAAACCCCTAGCTCCTAACAATCGCATCTAGCCTATCCCTTCGAGAGAAATCAATCTAGCCTAAGATCCCGAGAGGAACCACGACCGTGCACCGACTCTGCCGTCGCTAACACCATGAGCGCCCTCACCACCAAAGTTTCTTTTTCCACCTTCACTCCTTCATCCAACACTAGCACCGGCGTGCCCCTCGGTCCACCACCATCAGAGAAGTTGACGAGGACGAATTTCCTCCTATGGAAGGTCATCGTGCTACCCCGCATCAAGGGTGCATAGATGGATCACTTCCTCGATGCCGTAAGTCTGGCGCCACCTGCCAGCATCACCATCACAAAAGTTGGGAAGGAGGATCACGTAGCGTAGTCGTGTGCGTTCTGCGTGATCCGATTATTTTGGGATCGGTTTTGTAAGAGAGCTGCCTCACCATTTTGTATCGTTTGGCCGTGTACTTTTTGGGCTCATTGCTTTATATATAAAGCGGGACGAAAGCCTGTATTGAGAAAAAAAATTATTTTGTGCATGCTCTATTCAAATACGAAGTGAAGGGTGTTATATGCAAGAATGCCAGGATTGATTATGATAAATGACTAAGGTGAGGGGTCATTCTACAAAGAAAGCGAGCACAAATCTTAAGAAAATCAACACCCGTGATAGTCTATGAATGCAAGATGGGTGTGGGGTTGCACTATAGTCTCCTTAGCCAGGACGGGCCATTGCATTTGTGACGTTCTACTTCCCTCGCGCTTCTGCCTAGCCTGTACTACAAATCAATTGCCTAGACATTTGCAACCGTGGCCGTAGAGTTACTGCATGACTTCATGGGTCAGGAATCAATCCAGCTAGGATTGAAGAGGTTCCCCTAGGCGTATATCTTTGCAGTGAAGAAGGTAAAATGACTTTGCAAGCGCTAGCTTTCTTTCTGATGCCTTCTATTCCTATTATTTTTCCAAGGATTTCATGTCTACAACAGCTGCATGCTCTTTCTCTCCCGATTATCTCACACCTATTAGTGGACACTGCGTTGGGTGATAGTGGAATGAAAGAATTGTAAAGAGGCAGGACAATGGTGGTATAAATACTAAAGTCCTCCAAAAGCTGATTTGATTTTGAGAGTACTTTGGTAGGTGATAAGAAAGCCGTGGTTCCACTGTGTAGGGGCTACATATCATCAATAAATTTCAGCATTTGAAATATTGTGAAAAGGGTAGGTCTTTTTAACTCTCGAGTTTAAGAGATTGTCTTGATTTCTTGAGGACCAGCCTTTCCTGGTACTCATGCAATTTACCCTGAGGATCAGGCTTGGTTATTAACCAAGATAAAAATCCTGGTACTCATGTTTAATGGTTGTATGCATCCTTAGTTGGTGTAGAGGTTGGGGAAGTGAAATTCACCCCCATTCATCCTTAGTTGTATGCATCCTTAGTTTTTGTTATAGGGATGAAACAATTCAACATCTTTTTATTTCCTGCCCTTTCGCGACTTTGATTTGGCGCACGGTTCATGTTGCACATAGTTTACCACCCCCAACAACTGTACCAAATTTGTTTGGAAACTGGTTGGTTGGTATCAACAAAATACCTAAGAGCCATATCCGTGTAGGGGTTTGTGCCTTACTTTGGGCAATTTGAAATTGCCGGAATGACTGTGTTTTTAACAGGTCTCGCTCTATTAACTTTTTGCAGGTTATCTTCAGAGCCACCACATCGATCCATATGTGGCCATCATTCAGTGTGGGGACTCTGGGAGGCAGGAGGCTCATGGTCTTTGGGTGCAACCATCTGGAGATGGTTTCACAAGCGTTATTCAACCGGTTTGGCTGACATGTCACTAATAGATTATGTGGTTAAGTCATGTAATGTTTCGTTTGTACCCACCATTTGTGGTGTTTTCTTTTTATTTTTGTCGTTTTATTTGATATTACATACATTTCAGACCTATTTATTTTCTTTTAATAAAGATGGTTGTGTGCATTATGATGATGCAAAGGCCGGGGTCATTCCCCTTTTCGAAGAAATAAAAGAGATCGCCTTGTAGAGCATGAATACATGTAGGACTACTATCGTGGCTTTGTATTCTACACTTCTCACAAGACATAGGCATCCTAGAAAAAATGTCGCAAAAGAATTCACTCAGACTTCAGATGGACTGAACATCGACAAAATTAACCAAAGTTTCATTAAGTTGGTGAAACTAATTAGTATCTTAAGAGTGTTGATCATCTTTTTTGGCCAGGAAAAAGGGAGCTTGTATTAACTTAGGGTGGAATGTCGTTACAGAGAGACTTACAATATCACTTGTACCCGAACCTGTTAAACATCAAGATTAAACATACACGGTTTATTAGGAGTTGATGCTTGTATTGATTATTGTAACTCTCTTCTTTAAATCTCCTTTAATCTCTCATGTAAACCTCCTTGTATCTCTCTTTCTCTCAATATGCTATGCACAATTGTAACAATCAAATGTATGCATTTATGGGATAAGCCCCATCCTATGAATATATAACATGTGAGTCTCGACCAGGAGAGTTGAGACACTCCACAATTCCACATGGTAGCAGAGCCCTTCCTCTCCATCACATCTAGCCTAAACCACCTTCCTTCCGCCACGGCGTCCTCCTCATCTTCTTCCTCCCTCTTGACTTCTTAAGTCCCTAAGAAACTTACCCGGACAAACTTTGTGCTATGGAAAGCTCAGGTGCTATCGCAGATTAGAGTTGCGGGCATGTACGGATACCTAGACAAAACCACTCCCGAGCCACCAAAAACTATTATCACAAAAAAATCCGAGGGCGAAGATCAAACCATCACAAACCCAGCATACACAATTTGGCACAGAGAAGATCAACATGTTCTAGCCTATCTCCTCAACAATCTTTCCCGAGAAGTTCTCATCCAAGTTGCCTGCCATGAGCAATCTCATGCGCTATGGACAGCCGTAGTCAGCATGTTCTCCTCCAAATCCAGATCACGTGTCAACAACATCTGCACCAACCTCACAAATGCCCAGAAGGGTTCTCAATCAGCTGGCGCATACTTCGGGTACATGCGATCCTTGGCTGGTCAGCTAGCGACGACTGGAAAACCGATCACCGAGGATGAACTCATCTCCTTCATCATCGGAGGGATGGACATGGAATATCAACCCATTGTCTCAGCTCTAGACGTATGCACCGACCCTCTCTCCACCGATGATCTCTTCATCATAGTCTCCAACTTCAACCAGTGCATGGAGATGTTCCATGGATCTGGGGCTGAATCCTTAAAATCTTCCGCCATGGCTGCCTCGCGGGGTCGTCGTGGTCCTCCCGGACAGGCCTCCCATGGCCCTCCTAAATATGGAGGAGGAGGGCAGCGCAGAGGTGTAACGGCGGTGGTAGCTACGACGGAGGTGGCAGTAGCGACGGCGGCCACTACAATGGAGGCCACAACCACGCCAGTGGTGGTGGAGGCAGCCAGTATGGTGGCGGTGGTGGTAACCAGTACAACGATGGGGCGAACAACTACAACAATCGGTGCCCCTTCTACAACAACAATTGGGGGCGCAGCGATGGTGTGTTCCAAGGGTACGAAGAGTATGAAAATACATGCTAGATATGTAAAAAAACTAATCACGTTGCTAAGGATTGTGATTGGCATTATGCTGAAAACAATTTCCAAAGAAAGAAAGTTGCAGTTGTCGCAGACAGCTCCTATGGTGTACATACAAATTGGTATGTTGACTCCGGTTCCTCGGATCACAACACTCATGAGCTTGAGAAGGTCACCATGGCAGAGAAATATCGGGGGTCAAGATCAAGTCGACAACGCCAATGGTCAAGGTATGGAGATATGTCATGTTGGTCATTCAATTGTCAAAACCCCACACCATGATATTCTTCTCGGAAATATTTTGCATTGTCCCAACACATCTAAAAATCTTTTTTTCATTCATCGTATTGCTATTGACAACAAAGTGTTTCTATAATTTCATCCCTATTTCTTTTTAATCAAGGATCAGGTCACGAGGAAAATTCTCTACTGAGGTAGATCCGTGCATGGGCTATATCCGTTGATTCCCAAGTTTAGAAGTTTCAATAAACAAGTGTGCGGTGTCATCAAACTCTCTTCGAAATGGTGGCATGCATGATTAGGGCATCCATCTTTTGCTATTTGTTCGACAAGTGCTTAGGAATAATAGGCTCCCTTGTGTAGGTGAGCGTAGTCTTGAAACTATATGTGATTAATGTCAAAACGCAAAGTCTCATCAATTGCGCTATCCTATATCAACTAGTATTACTGCCAAGCCTTTACAACTTATTTTTTCTAATGTGTGGAGTCCTGCCCATACTTCCGTTGGTAGACGTACTTACTACATCAGTTTCATAGACGATTATAGCATATTTACTTGGATATATCTTCTTAAGAAATGATTCGATGTTTTTCAAGTTTTCAAAACCTATCAAGCACTTGTTGAATGACAATTTGACAGCAAGATTCTAGTTGTTCAATCCGATTGGGGTGACGAATACGAGAAATTAGACTCGTTCTTTCAAACGCTTCCATAATTTCCACAGAACCCAGCCACACCACCATGTGGGTCAGCTTTGAGCCCTTATCTTTTTGCATTGGTGATGGATGAGGTCACAAGGGGTATACAAGGAGATATCCCATGGTGTATGCTCTTTGCGGATGATGTGGTGCTAGTTGACGATAGTCGGACGGGGGTAAATAGGAAGTTAGAGTTATGGAGACAAACCTTGGAATCGAAAGGGTTTAGGCTTAGTAGAACTAAAACCGAGTACATGATGTGCGGTTTCAGTACTACTAGCTGTGAGGAGGAGGAGGTTAGCCTTGATGGCCAGGTGGTACCTCGGAAGGACACCTTTCGGTATTTGGGGTCAATGTTGCAGGAGGATGGGGGTATTGATGAAGATGTGAACCATCGAATTAAAGCCGGATGGATGAAGTGGCGCCAAGCTTCTGGCATTCTCTGTGACAAGAGAGTGCCACAAAAGCTAAAAGGCAAGTTCTACAGGACGGCGGTTCGACCCACAATGTTGTATGGCGCGGAGTGTTGGCCAACTAAAAGGCGACATGTTCAACAATTAGGTGTGGCGGAGATGCGTATGTTGAGATGGATGTGTGGCCACGCGAGGAAGGATCGAGTCCGGAATGATGATATACGAGATAGAGTTGGGGTAGCACCAATTGAGGAGAAGCTTGTCCAACATCGTTTGAGATGGTTTGGGCATATTCAGCGCAGGCCTCCAGAAGCTCCAGTGCATAGCGGACGGCTAAAGCGTGCGGAGAATGTCAAGAGAGGGCGGGGTCGACCGATTTTGACATGGGAGGAGTCCGTTAAGAGAGACCTGAAGGATTGGAGTATCGACAAAGAGCTAGCTATGGACAGGAGTGCGTGGAAGCTTGCTATCCATGTGCCAGAGCCATGAGTTGGTTGCGAGATCTTATGGGTTTCACCTCTAGCCTACCCCAACTTGTTTGGGACTAAAGGCTTTGTTGTTGTTGTTGTTTTTGCCAGCCACACCGCCATGTGTGGCGTGCTTCAGCCATAAGTTGCAAGTCTATGACTAACCTTATTATGTGTGCGACTAACTAAGCTTAAGACAAGCCCCCTTTTATCATCCATCATTGATTGAACCTCTCGCATGACTACCATATACCTGAAGCGGTCGCCCTGTCTCGCCCTGATACCTGATCACTGAGACTGCCTTGAAGCAATCCATCTCAACTACAATGGGCATCTGATCGAGTTCTGTGTAGTGCCAGTTCTAATCCTTCTCTACATGCTTCTAGCTGAGCCTATCACAAGAGTGCAACTCCAAGCACGCAGTCAATAAAACCGTGCCCTCATAGTCCCGTAAATCATATTGCACCCAGCCTGTCCTGTTGGTGAACAAACCTGCCGTCTGAGTTAAACTTCACCCAGCCCTCTGGTGGCATGCTCCAGCACTACTCCCCCACATTCCTGTTTGTCGAAGCATGAGGAATGGGCGTCCCTTGAATAGATGGCGTCCTGATCGCCGTCTTCCCCTTCTCCATATTCCCTTGAGGATAATCTTTGATACAGTACATAACAGCGACGAGACGTGGCTTTGCAAGAATCTGAAGGAGGCCTCCATGGACCATGGGTGGCATCCCCTTTTCGTGTGTGATCTCGTTATAAACACGCCAAGAAAGCCAAAAGGTCATGAGCACCACCCTGCGAGTCATTCCTGAAAGGGGCTCCGACACGCCAAAGAGCTACTCTGGCCTCATGTTGCGTACGTCGTCGATGTCTAGGAGAGACCACTATGTGGACATAGCACGCCATAGCTCCTTGGCACATGGGTATCTGCACATCACATGGAAGCCATCGTACCGTACCACATAGGAGACATATACTCTCCTGGTTGTTTCCTGGATACGCTTTCCCAAACATCATGCTGCACTTGGCGGGATTAATAAGCTACAGTGGCACTCTCACAAGTCCTGATGGACCTCATTAGCATTATGTGCATCTGCCTTAAAGATTAGCAAAGTATCATCTGCAAACAGTAAGTGGGATATACCACGGAATTTTCGGCACGCTAAAATTTCGTTTTCCTTCGCCATCCTTCAACCGTGCCAAGACAGCATCAACAATAAATAGAAACAAAAAACAGAGAGAGGGGGTCACCTTGATGTAGCCCACACGGCAGTGCAAACGGATCCAAGAGGGTGCTATTAATAAATTTATCAATGTATCATCGGAGCAACGGTCTGGTTCACCTGAACGTGCCGAGGTTGGTTTCCAGAGCAGCAGACCAATTACGTTGGGCATGAAGGACTCATAAGGTGGAGCCACAGCCTGGTTCACGTGAACATGCCGAGCTCGATTTCTGGAGCAGCAGCCCAGTTACGCTGGCCATGACGGACACGGAGGGATACAGATATCTGAGATTTTGTATGCTTAAAAGGAAAGAGCTCTAGGAGTTTTCTCCGGAAAAATAGAAATCACAGAGAAGTGTGACAACAACAACTTTAAAAGATGGATTATGAAAAAAAAAAATCTCTCGCTCCATCCACCCCATCTTTTGTGTCTAACTAGCATCGTGCACAAGCAAGCACTCAACTATGAGCACAAGTCATGAGCTGCGACGCTGGATATAGGCAATTGGCAGCTTTGTACATTGTAGTCGTGGTGTCCCTCTGGAACTGATCGTGCTCAGGACTGATTTTCTATCTCAGGGTCTGGATTTGCAGAATGTGTTTGCTGTTCGGGAGATGAATTGCCCTGTAAACAGCAAGTGAAGTGAACCAGCATAAGTTTTAATACAACAAACCCAATTATCTAAATTGGAAATAAGAAGCAATTCCTCCATCGGTAGCAAATGTTATCCATTATAAGCGGAGGAAATAGTAATACAAAGAAAAAAAAGGCTTATTCTCCTTATTCTCCTGAATGGATAAGGGCGTAGTTGAATAGCACACGAAAACATGGAGTGTACGCCTGTACGCTCATCATACCATCTCAATGTCTTCGGATTCAGGAGGGCACTCAGGTTTTTCAACATTTGCAGTTACAGGTTCTGAACATGGCAAGGCATAATGCTGCATCATACAAGAGATAAGTGGCTTTATCGATGTGGGTGTAGAGCTAGAGCAAGATTGCACAGTGCTAGAGAATCAACAGAATCAAACGGCTACTTACCTTAAGAGACGGTGGGCTTTGTACTTGATTGCTGCCAGTGTCAATTCCCGATTTACATTCTACATTTACATTGGCTGTAGAAGAGATTAAAAAGCACGTGATTTGACAGCATTCATATTTCATAAATGAAGCATGCCATGGACACTTCAAACGTCAATGAGCAGCGGCAGATGTATGACTTGATAAATTATCTATGATGTTTACTATCCAAGGATGAAATTTCTATGTGGTTGGAAACAACGGACTGTAGTCTGCAACTTCATGGACTATGATTAGAACTTGACACTTGGCAGAAAGGAAGTGCAGAATTGCCAGAAAGAACATAACATTTCAATTCACAGATGAGTACTCCCTTGAGGAAAAAAACTCGAATATCTAGGTTTGTCCTAAGTCAAACATCTTTAAGTTTGACCAAGTCTACTGAAAAATATACCAACGTCTACAACATCAAATTAGTTTCATTAGATTAAACATAAAATATATTTTCATAATATATATTGGACGTTGTAGATGTTAATATATTTTTCTATATACATGGTCAAACTAAAAGAAGTTTGACTTAGGACAAACCTAGAACTTCACGTATTTTGGATAGGAGGGACTATATTCCACGATGTCCTTAGTATCTTATGAAAATGTGTCAAGACAAACTTGTATGATCAGTGTAACAGGGAGATCGTTAAAATTAAAGATTTACCTGTTTCATCAATTATGGGTATCATCCTATCCTCATTAGGCAGATCAACTTGACTACCTGGAATGCTATTTACTTTACAATCCTGACTTTCAGAAACTGGCAGAGAACTTTTTATTTCCTATTAGATAGTTAGGAGAAATAGCTAAGAATTGCAAGACTGATTACAAGAAATGCATAAATGAGTAATGGCATTCGTGTCTTACCTCATGCCCAAGCCTGCTGAATATGTCTTGAAATTTCTGTAGAGCAGTTTCCATGTTATGAAGCTCCACAAGCATTTCCTGTATAAAGAACAGACTAGATTAATTTGAGATTTTGGAGTTCCAGAGACAATCGGAAAACTATGAACATCTTAACTGAACAACCTGCTTATCTGAAATCAACCTCTCGATAATTTCATCCTTCACCAGCAGAGATTTCTTAAGGTAACAACGTTAATGGAAAAGCAACAAACATGACAAGATCCATAGAAATTAAGAATGAATGTGCAATGCTTTCAACTTAGTATGGATATTTCTTCTAGCTGGGGATGAAAATTGTTTTTAAGCTTCTCAGCGTCAAGTTGCTCCTTCAATCCATATATGATCCTCGCCCTATTTCGAAGTTCGAGCTGGTAACTAGAAATTTTATCTCCCAAGAAACTAAGTTTCTCTACATAAATGAAACACCAGAATGAGACCAGATTACACAAAGATTCTTCATATACATGATAACCATTATCACCGTAAGATAACATTCTGAAACTAATGAAGCCATATTACAAGAAGCAACCATACCAACAAAATCTTTCTCGAGTACAGAAATCCTTTGGACCTTACACTTCAAATCAGAGACTGAAATAGTAATGTAAAGGACATTATTAATATTACATCAGCAATGGAACTGATTGGTCAAACAATATTAGGATAATGCGCTCATACCTACATTTTCCTTCTCACCAACTAGGCATTCCACGTCACCTAGTATTTGTTTTACCGCAGCAACTTCCTTTCCTACTGAATTAAACAAAGCCAGATGGGAATTCAGCTTTTCTGAAATTACGGTAATCTGTTTATCCCTCATCTGGATGGTCCATTGCAGAGAACAAGCAGAGTCCTGCCTATCAAACATAGTATCGTGAGCCAAACATCAGACTGCTTCCATAAACAGTTCAGATTTCAAGCCAACATTCTTCATGCATGCAAAAGTAATGTGGCATCCACAAATTGAAATGGTATTAGATTTATAGAAGTATGTGCACAATACAAATCTGTAAGGAGATTACTGCAGTGTACAGAAGAGCATATGACAGCTGCTAAATAAAATGAAAGCAAGTGGTACATCTATCATCTTCCACTTCTAGAAGTTATCCATATACATGATGTTGGTAAAAGAAATCTTAAGATAAATATATGGATGAAGCCTTGCATGAACATGTGACCAGTATTACACAGACTTTAAGTTCAGCGAAGTTTTATACTGAGAGTATACAATGCAGCAAATTTAACTTAGCAGTAACAACAGCCCAAAAGAAGGGGCAAATATTAAGGTCGACGCATGCCTCGTACTGTCTCATGAATGCCTCCCTTGATTGAAGCAGTCTCTCTATGTTTTCTTTCAAATCCTTTTCGTTTCTTTCCAGCAACTCATTTTCATTTTCAAGGCACTTCACCTGTAGAGCAAAAAAAAACAAAAATTGCAATGACTCCCAGTCTGACAGGCAATAATCGCCCACAAGGGGAGGATTCGAGAATTCACTACCGGCGATTGCATCATGGGCATTCAAGAATAGTGTTGCTTATGTCTACTCAGTACTCCTCAGATCAAATTTTGTGATGAAATGTATGGTTTAAATGGCCCCAAACACAACAACAGTGCAGTAAACAGGATAATCTCTACTGGATGGGCCAAACGGGAGATAATGGGGGCAAAGGGGCACGAACCCTGGACTCGAGCCTTTGCAGCGCGTCGTCCCGCGCCGCCGACTCCGCTCGCAGCTCCCGAGCCTCCCTCCTGCGCTCCTCCTCCGCCGCCTTCCACCTCTGCACAATTCATCCCGTTCCCACCCAAAATCGCGTTAGAAAAGCATCCCTCCCAGAACCACCACAAAGCCCTAAGAGGTCCAACACCAATCGAATCTGTGGGCGGCAGACCTCGCTGGATGCGTGGAGCTCCTCCCGCGCGGCCCGCTCCCGCTCCTGCGAACGGGAGGAAGAGGAGGGGAGAGTTAGGGCCTGGGGGGCTCTGGAAGGACTAGAAGGTGGCTCGGTGACTCACGCGGGTGAGCCGGAGATCGGAGACGAGGGCAAGGAGCTGCAGCTGCAGTTGCGAAAGCGCCGCCGCCTCCGCCTCCATCGCGTCGACGCTCGGCGAGACAGAACCCCGTCCCTTCCGCTCGGTTGCTCCGGTGATCCAACGGTAGATACGGAAGCGCTACGGATCGGATTAGTGACCTGTGCTTCCTATCGGACCAGTCGGTGGCCGTAGGATTAATATCAGGCTACTCGTCCGATCTAGCACGAGCGAAGATCAGCCAAAAATGCCGAGGTTGGCTGGGCCTGGTAGACGCAGACACTCATGTATAAGCACATACCCTCACATCTTATGAACACACGTACACACGCTCCATCCCTACGAGCATCTTTAAGAGACAGAGACTACACATCATTTTGGGATTGATGAAATCCCTGCAAACGCTTTCGTAGTCGATAGGAACATCTTCTTCTACTGAACGGACATTGCTGAAAGGTCTGAAAGAAGATCGACCTCAATTCTGGGAGCTCCTTCGTCGCCTGCAACCTATGTGGGATGGACCGTGCCACCGTGGCTATGTTGTGGTGACTTCAATGAGGTGCTTGCTCAAGACGAACATTGTGGTCATAGGGACCGGTCCGAGTCTCAGATTCAAGCTTTCAGAGAGTGTTTGCTGTCTAACGGGCTTGGGATACTCTGGACCGAGGTTTACTTGGTGCAACAAACAAGAGCCGGGCTGTCATGTCAAGTGTCGGCTGGACCGTGCTGTTGCAAATGGTGCTTTCACGAGTTTGTTTGATGACTGCGGGGTAGAGAATCTTATTGCAACTTCTTCTGATCACTACCCTGTGTTGGTTTCTTTAGTTTGCAGCGATCGTCAGAATCGAATATCTCCTGTCCAGCAAAGTTTCAAATTTGAGGCTATGTGGCTGAGGGCCGACGACTACAAGGGGACTGTGGAACAAGCTTGGTCTGACGGTCGGGCGGGCTGCCCGTCCTTGGAATCCATCTGGTCTAATCTGAAACATGTCGCTGGCTCTTTACGATCATGGAGCAAAGAGGCCTTTGGTTGCATCAGAAGGAAAATTGGGAAGCTGGAGCGACGCTTGGCTTCTATTAGGTCGTCGCCTCCAACTCCTGCTCTGCTGGCGGAGGAACGGTCGATCGAGGGACAACTGTGCGAGCTTTTTGAACGTGAGGAAATTATGGCACGTCAACGATCCCGGATTGATTGGCTGCAAGCGGGAGATCGCAACACGGATTTCTTTCATGCTAGGGTAACTGCCCGTAGGCGGACGAACATGATACACTCGTTGATCCGTGGAGATGGCTCCTGCTGCAATTCCTAGGGGGAAATCAAGGGCCTGGTTCAAGACTTCTATGTAAACTCTTTACCTCTGAACCTTGCCAAACTGCGGACAAGGTCATTGATGCCATTAATCCTAAGATCACGCCGGAGATGAATGAGGATCTCTGCAAGCCGTACTCTAATGAGGAGATCAAAACCGCTTTGTTTGGAATGGGCCCGACGAAGGCGTCGGGTCCTGACGGTTTTCCGGCTCTGTTCTATCAAACACATTGGAGTTTTCTTGGGGAAGACATATGCCAGGCCATGCGTGGTTTCCTTGAAGGGAGGCCCATCCCTGAGGGCTTTTGTGACTCTGTCATTGTTTTAATCCCCAAAACTTCTCGACCCAAACACTTGAAGAACTTCCGTCCAATCAACCTCTGCAATGTGCTTTATAAGATTGCTTCCAAGGTTCTGGCCAATCGGTTGAAGCTTCTCCTACCGGTTGTGGTTTTCGAGTGTCAGAGTGCTTTTGTGCCGGGCAGATTAATCACCGACAATACTTTGATTGCTTACGAATGCTTGCACACGATCAAAAGGCAACGGGTGAAGAAACCTTTCTTTGCTCTCAAGATTGACATGATGAAGGCTTATTGAAAGGATCGATATGGTTCACTAGAGGGGGGGTGAATAGGCAACTAACACTTTTTAGACTTTTCTTTAACAATTTAAAACTTGCAATGAAATAGGTTGTCTAGATGTGCAACTACGTGGACAACCTATATGATGCAAAGACAATAAGCACACAAGCAAGCAATGGATATAGCACAAGTAAGCTTGCAAAAGTAAAGGGACAAGATAACCAAGAGTGGAGCCGGTGGAGACGAGGATGTGTTACCGAAGTTCCTTCCTTTTAAGGGGAAGTACGTCTCCGTTAGAGCGGTGTGGAGGCACAATGCTCCCCAAGAAGACACTAGGGCCACCGTAATCTCCTCACGCCCTCACACAATGCGAGATGTCGTGATTCCACTATTGGAGCCCTTGAAGGCGGCAACCGGACCTTTACAAACAAGATTGGGGCAATCTCCACAACACTTGGAGGCTCCCAACAATACCGCGAAGCTTCACCACAATGGAGTATGGCTTCGAGGTGACCTCAACCGTCTAGGGTGCTCAACACCCAAGAGTAACAAGATCCGCTAGGGATAAGTGGGGGGAATCAAATATCCTGTGGTGGAAGTGTAGATCGGGCACTTGTCACCCAATCCCGAGCAAATCAACAAGTTTGATTGACTAGGGAGAGAGATCGAGTGAAAATGGAGCTTGGAGCAACAATGGAGCTTAGAGGTGGAAGAGGTAGTCAACTAGAGGTAGAAGACACCCCTTATATAGTCGTGGAAAAAAATCCAACCGTTATCCACATGTTCAGCCCGTGACACACGGTACTACCGCTCCAGGGGCGCGGTACTACCGCGACAGCAACACAGGCCGGAACTAGCCTGACAAGGGGGCAGTACTACCGCTTGCGCGGTACTACCGCACCCACCTGCGGTACTACCGCAAGGCAGGAAAGTCACGGCCTGGGAAGGATGCGGATGAAATAAATTACATCCGTGCCTACTTCCGCTGAAACAGAGGTGGTACAAAAATCCGACGCGGTACTACCGCTCGCGAGGCGCGGTACTACTGTGCGGGCGCGGATGTAAAAAATTACATCCGCGCCTACTACCGCGACACTGTGGTACTAGGTAGGAGGGCCACGGTACTACGACTCCTAGGAAGCGGTACTACCGTGGGCCTCCGCGGTACTACCGCGCTGGACGAGCGGTACTACCGTGGAGGGCGCGGATGTAAAAAATTACATCCGCCCCTACTACCGCACCGGAGCGGCTCAAGGCCTGGGAGCCGCGGTACTACCGCTCCACATAAGCGGTACTACCGTGACACACAGCGGTACTACCGTGTGTACTTGCGGTACTACCGCAAGCACAGCAGTAGTCGTCAGATTTCCGCACAACCAAGATAACAAAGGGAAACTCCAAAATGCAGGGAAAGGAGGAACAAGTGTACGTGTTGATTCCACCCAAACCTTTCTGACGCGGACCCCCTCTTAATAGTACGGCTCTCCTACGACTCAAATCCACCAAAGAGAAACATAGAACAACGCCGACTTCAATAGTCTCTGAAGGGCACCGAATCGTCTCGTGCCTAGAGATGAATAACCTGAGAAACTCAAGGCACACGATTAGTCCGCAAATGCATTATCATCAATCACCAAAACACTTGAGGGATAAATATGCCCTTACAATCTCCCCCTTTTTGGTGGATTGATGACAACACGGGATTTGCATATAGATAAGATAATTTAAAGCAGGGGCAAACCCCACCTCTCTAAAATATAGACGGGCTCCCCCTAGATGTGTGCACTTTAGATGAATGCTTTGGACTGCATAGCACACAGACTAGGATCAACACTCCCCCTATGTTTTAGAGATCAAGGCATGATAATAAGTATAGCAAAGCATAAATATAACAATATAACACAAGCTCGCTAGGATAGATAGAGTGCATATGTCTTACACCATACGAAGTAAAGCTACCGAGGTTCAAACGAGAAAGCAGCAAACACACGACACAAACGAGAAAGCAGCAAACACATGACACACTCGCAAATCCCTACACTCTCTCCCCCTTTGGCATCGAGACGCCAAAAAGGCAGAGAGGACACCTACACACAAGAGGTGGCTCAAGCAGAGAACTCATCCCAACCCTCTCCGTTGGTCTCCTCGGCAGCAGGGATGGTCTCCTCGACATCCTCCTCAGACTCAGTCCACCTGTAGCCCTGCTTCTCCATCCACTCGGCCTCAGGAGTGATGTGCTCCTCAGACCCGCCAGACACTGCCTCACCATAGAGCTGTAAGATCTTGTTGTCCCGGCGACGACTCTCCTTGGACGCCACGTGAGTCCTGTACTGCCCCTTGGCTTGCATGCAGAAAAAAGTCTTCATCTTGTCCTTCAGCTTCTTGGCCCATGATGGCATAGAGGCACTCTGGGAAGGCCTAGCAGCACGGCCCTCAGCAACATCCTCGGCGCCAGCATCCTCCTCATCAACAGCAGCCCTAGCAGTAGTCGCCTCGGCACGAGTAGTGGTGTTGGCCCAGTTGGATTTGATATGCAGGCAGATGGGCTCATGGCGAACCCAGTCTGGAGCAAGAAACTCCTCCTCAGGGAACATCTTCTCCCAAGTCTTCGAAATCAGCAGAAACAGATAGGGCCCATAGATAGGCACCTTGCGGTTGAACACTGCAAATTGGAGCTCACACCACATGATGTGTGAGAGATCAAGTGGCTGAGACTGAGACGAACGAGCATCCTCACAGATGAGCATCATGTCCACCATATAGGCATGAACCTTGTCTTTGTCACCGATGCGAGGGAACAAGGAGTTGCGGAAGATGCGATACATGATATCCAGGAAAGGGTTGAGCACCAAAGTTGTCTTGCCATTGGCGAGTGCCTTCTCAACCATGAATGGGGCAAGTCTGTCCTTGCTGGCAGAATCAGCATTGGCATGGGAGCGAACACCCACTGGAGAGTCGAGCCCATCATCAGGAACCTGGAGGAGATCCATGAACTCCTTCCAGGTAGCAGACAGCTTACGGCCATTGGTCATCCAGGTCATCCTCTGTTCCTCATCAGAGTGAAAAGTAGACTGAGGCAAAGAACTGACAGATAAGCTCAGGGTCATAGTTGAGGTGGAAGGTTATCACATGCTCAATGCCAAACTGCTCCACCAAGTCCAGAGCCTCTCCAAAGTAGTCACGAAACTTGTCCTTCCTCATGTGATGCATATCAATCCACTTCACCTCCACATAGGTATTCTGCTTGTTCTTCATGACATCCAGATAGATGTTGGTCTGTTGCTTGTTCCAGAACAGCTCACAGCCTCTAAAAGTGGCACGCGGGTGCACATAAGGGTGAAGCTGCCTGAGACGGATATAATCAGCTTGGGCTATCTCATCCATGCCCTTAGCGGGCTCCTTGTGCTTGCTAGCTGAGTGCTTGACATTGCGCTTGGAGGCAGACGAGCCCTCTGGTACTTCACCTGGGTTGCGCAGACATTTGGAGCCAGTGTCACGACTGGGGTTGGACCGGCGAGAGCCACCACCTGAGACACACACGCAAAACACCAAAGACGCGAAAAGATCAATGCAAAGGCCATGAAAAAAGCACAAGAAACACATAGAAGGCATACGAGAAAGTTGGCATGCGATAGATGTGAGCCACGGTAGAACTGCCACTGCTTGCGGTACTAAAATATTAGTACTGCTCCAAACGCGGTAGTACCGTGCGAGGTCACGGTAGTACCGTGGTTAGAGCGGAAGTAAAGTTTTAGTACCGCACAGAGCGCGGTAGTATCGCTCCCGAAGGGCGGTAGTACCGTGCAAGCGGTAGTACCGCCCCAGACGGGCGGTAGTACCGTGTCGCGTCAGATCCAACCGGCGGTTTGAATCTGAAAAGAACCGCGAAACAATGGCGGTGCTACGGTGATCCGATCTAGCGCAAGACAACAATACAAGTATAAATCCTATGCAATACCACGCTCCATCATCCTACTCTTGCAGAGATTAAACTAAGAATCTCAAGAACACACATGCGTCCCCCAAAACCTAAACACACCAAACGCAAGCAACACGGAGAGGGAGTGGGGGGAAAACCTTGGTCCATAGCAAGAGCACGTGGTGGGGAATGATCCCACCGGTCGGAATCACGGGAGGGCAGCCGGTGGAGGAGATCCGGCGACGAACGCCGGCTCCGTTCTTGAGCGAGGGAGAGAAGGAGGAGACATGGAGAGAGAAGACAACGAATGGGTATGGGGAGTTAAACTCCCCCTGCCCGTCCTTATCCTCACGCGCTCGAACCGGTGCGGTAGTACCGCGTATCATCACGGTAGTATCGCTCGGGCGGAAGTACCGCGCTGACGCGGTAGTACCGCTCAACCAGGCGGCAGTAAAAAATTACTGCCGCGTGGTCACGGTAGTACCGTGCTCCCGCAAGCGGTAGTACCGTGGCTGGCTGCGGTAGAACCGTAGCTGGCTGCGGTAGTACCGTGAGCTCAAGTCACCACAAGTTTCAACACGAGAAAAACAAAGCCTTTGCACGGAAACTTTTCACACACAAGAAACCACAAGAACACGCACAAACCAAAGGCAAAAGACAACAAGAAACCACCAAGCGACAAAGCCTCTCGAGGAGAGAGGGCAGTGGCCGAAGCCACCTATGTTTGAGTTGGATGGTATGGCACCGCGAAGAATTATCCTTGGGCCCATGACCAAAACTCGTCTTTGAAGCACAAGTACCATTAAAAATGGCTAATGTGAAAGAGGTGATCGATTTATGCATAATGGGGGGAGGGAGAGTTCATTGAGAGAACAACACTTCCCCTATGTCCATGCCTACACCTAAACTAGACAACACGTTGAGTGTGGTGGGGGGTGTACGGGTTCAAGTCACATTGCTCAAATCAATGATATTTAGCTCATGCCTTAACTCGCGAAATCTTGCTTCATCCAAGGGCTTCGTGAAAATATCTGCAAGGTTATCCTGAGTGTTGACATACTTGAGCTCGATCTCCCCTCGCCTAATGTGATCCCGGATGAAGTGATACCGAATCTCAATGTGCTTCATCTTGAAGTGTTGTACCGGGTTGAGAGAGATCTTGATGGCACTTTCATTATCACACCAAAGAGGCACTTTGTCACAAATGACACCGTACTCCTTTAAAGTTTGCCTCATCCATAGGAGTTGAGCACAACAACTACCGGCCGCCACATACTCCACTTCGGTGGACGAGAGAGACACACAACTTTGCTTCTTGGAAGACCAACTTACCAAAGAGCAACCAAGAAATTGGCACCCTCCGAAAGTGGACTTCCTATCCACTTTGTCCCCCGCCCAATCGGAATCCGTGAAACCTTCAAGCTTGAAATTTGCTCCTCTTGGGTACCATAAGCCAAAGTTTGGGGTATGAGCCAAATATCGAAAGATTCTCTTGACCGCCACATAGTGACTTTCCTTTGGTGCGGCTTGAAACCGTGCACACATCCCCACACTCAACATGATATCCGGTCTAGATGCACAAAGGTAAAGCAAGGAGCCAATCATGGAGCGATATACCTTTTGATCCACCGCTTTACCATTGGGACCGATGTCAAGTTGGCACTTAGTAGGCATTGGTGTAGAAGCCGGCTTGACATCACTTAGCTTGAATCTTTTAAGCATGTCTTGAGTGTATTTGGCTTGATTGATGAAGGTTCATTCTCTTCTTTGTTTGATATCAAAGCCAAGGAAGAACTTCAACTCTCCCATCGAAGACATCTTGAACTTGGAGGTCATGAGAGCGGCAAATTCCTCATTGAAAGCTTTGTTAGGAGAGCCAAAGATAATCAACATATAGTTGGCATACAAACAACTCCCCTTTGACCTTCTTAGTAAAAAGAGTGGGATCGATTTGTCCTACTTCAAATCCACGATCTTGTAACAACTCGGTAAGGTGGTCATACCACGCACGTGGGGCTTGTTTAAGGCCATAGAGTGCCTTATCGAGTTGATACACATGATCCGGGAAGTAGGGGTCCTCGAACCCGGGGGGTTGCTTGACATAAACCAACTCATTAATGGGACCATTAAGAAAAGCACTTTTCACATCCATTTGTTGCAACTTAAATTTGTGATGGGAAGCATAAGCAATCAACAAACGAATGGATTCGAGATGAGCAACTGGAGCAAAGGTTTCACCGTAGTCGATACCCTCGACTTGGGAGTAGCCTTGTGCTACCAATCTTGACTTGTTGCGAATGATGTTCCCATGAGCATCTTGCTTGTCCTTGAAGATCCACTTTGTTCCAATGACGTTGTGGTTCCCCGAAGGTCTTGGCACCAATCTCCAGACCTTGTTGTATTCGAAGTTGTTGAGTTCTTCATGCATGGCATTGAGCCAATCCGAGTCTTCGAGCGCCTCATAAACCTTTTGGGGTTCAACACAAGAGACAGACGCATGATGTTCACAATAGTTAGCTAATTGTCTACGAGTGCTTACCCCCTTTCGTAGGCTTCCAACCACGTTTTCCATGAGATGGCCTTGTGTGGTGAGTTTGGAAGCAATCTTCGCGGCACGACGCTCTAATTCCTCCTCGGGTGTGGAAGGAGGAAGGTTAACTTGATCATCTTGAGCGCCGTCTTGAGCTTGCTCATGATCTTGAACTTGCTCGAGGAAGAGAACTTGACCTTGGGCATCATTTAGAGGTTCACCACCATCTTGAGGTTGATCTTGCCCTTGGTCTTGTTCAAGAGAGTGAGGGCCTTCACTTTGTTCTTCGGAAGCGTGTGGGTCTTGGGGAAGTGATGGCTCCACTTGAGTGGAGCATTGTCCTTCTCCTTCGGCCACAAGGGGTTCCTCAATGGGTAGGATATGACCAATACCCATTCTTCTTATGGCTTGGGAAGGAATTTCATCACCTACATCACAAGTACCACTTTGCTCCACTTGGGAGCCGTTATTTTCATCAAACTCTATGTTACACGTCTCCTCAATGAGTCCGTTGGACTTGTTGAGGACACGGTAAGCATGAGAGTTTGTAGCATAACCAACAAATATGCCCTCATGAGCTCTAGCTTCGAATTTAGACAAACGAACACCTTTCTTGAGAATGAAACACTTACACCCGAACACCCGGAAGTACTTGAGATTGGGCTTGTTCCCGGTGAGTATCTCATACGGAGTCTTGTTCAAGCCTTTGCGGAGATAGAGCCGATTGGATGCATGACAAGCTGTGTTGATGGCTTCGGCCCAGAAGTTGTATGGAGACTTGAACTCCGCCATCATGGTCCTTGCCGCATCCATCAACGTCCAGTTCTTCCTCTCCGCAACACCATTTTGTTGAGGGGTATATGGTGCAGAATATTGATGCTTGATCCCCTCATCACTAAGAAACTCATCCAAGGTGTAGTTCTTGAACTCGGTGCCGTTGTCACTTCTTATTGTCAAGATCTTTGCATCGTGTTGACGTTGAGCTTCATTTGCAAAGTCGATGACGGTTTGTTGGGTCTCACTCTTCCTCTTGAAGAAGTATACCCAAGTGTATCTTGAATAATCATCCACTATCACCAAGCAATACTTTCTACCCCCAAGACTATCAAAGGATGGGGGCCCAAAGAGGTCCATGTGGAGGAGCTCCAGGGGTCTCCTCGAGTAGATGATAGTCGTGGGAGGGTGAGCCGTCTCATGAAGCTTTCCTTCGATACAAGCGCTGCAAACACGATCTTTGGCAAAACTAACATTCGTTAGTCCATGAACATGGTCCCCCTTGAGAAGACTTTGCAAAGATCTCATATTGACGTGGGCTAAACGGCGATGCCAAAGCCATCCCACATCAACTTTAGCCATTAGGCATGTCGCGGTCTTAGTGGGTTGCTCCGAGAAGTTAACCACATAGAGACCGTTCTCGACATTCCCAACAAAGGCTACTTTAAGAGTCTTGCTCCACAAGAGGGCCACGGTATCAACATCAAAGAAGGTGGCAAAACCCATGAGTGCGAGTTGACGAACGGAAAGTAAATTGAACGCAAGGGACTCAACAAGCATGACTTTCTCGATCGTTAGATCATGAGAAATGACAACCTTGCCAAGACCCAATACCTTAGAATGTGAGGCATCACCCCATTCGACATTGGTGGGCATAGATGGGATATTGTGCACGTCCACCACCAAGTCCTTGCTCCCGGTCATATGATTTGTTGCTCCACTATCGAGCAACCATGATCCCCCACCGGAAGCAAACACCTACAAGAGATCAATGCTTGGTTTTAGGTACCCATTGAGTAATGGGTCCTTTGATGTTAGTAAAAAGGGTCTTAGGAACCCAAATAGACCATTCAATGTACTCATAAGGAGAACCAACAAATTTAGCATAAACATGTCCATCACTAGCACGGCACAACACATAAGAGGGGTTAAAGTCGCCGGCTTTGTTGGGAGAGATGACGTTGCGTTCTTTGGCTTCACCACTCTTCCCATTGTTCTTCTTCTCCTTAGGAGCACCTTCTCCCTCCTTCACAAAGGTTTGCGTGAGCGGAGTAGGTCGATTGGTCTTGCTCTTCTTCTCCTTGTTCTTCTTCTTGTTCTTGGACTTGGGTGCGAACCCAACTCCCTCCTTGCCCACAACTTCCTTTTGATTGATCAAAAGGTCATTTAGGTTCTTCTCGCCTTGTATGCATGACACAAGACCTTTCTCGAGTTGTTCCTTCAACTTGGCATTTTCCTCCACAAGATGCACATGCTCACAACATGGGTCAGTAGCATTTGCATTATCAATTAAGACCATGTGAGGAAATGTGGCCTTTTCCTTGATTAGCTTAACTTGGAGTTGAGCATGAGACTCCTTGAGTGTGGCATGAGCACCTTTCAAGACCTTGTGGGCCTTGTCAAGTACATCAAACTCCTCCGTGAGTCTAACATGATCAACCCCAAGTTTAGCCTTCTCGGAAGCTAGAACACGAGACACAACAAGAGCATGATCAAGATCTTTCTTTAGTTTAGCATGACCATCATTGTGTGACTCCTCAAGAGCCAAACGATGCACACGCTCTTCCTCAAGAGCATTAGAGAGATCCGATATCTCATCGGCATAGTCACGACTATGACTTTCCATCTTAGTGATGGTTTCTTCATGAGCCTCGATCATGTCATTGGCTTCACCAAGTTGTTCCAAGAGAGCAACGAAATGCTTCTTGGATTTGCCCTTGAGCTTACTCATGAAGGACTCAAATTCATTGATCTCCTCATTGGACCCCTTACCATTATCAAAGTCATCCATTGAAGGAGGGTTAGGAATAATGGTGGTTTTGATGTTGGGGGTTACCTTGTTGGTGGCCTTAGCCATGAGGCACTTGGCGGTGATGTTCTCGTTAGGTGCATCGAAGAGAGACACCCGAGGAGTTGAGACAATGGCAACGGATGCCATGGACATTGTTTCACCATGTTCATCATCATTGTCATCCTCACGGTATTCTTCTTGAACCACCAACCCGCGAGAAGGAGTCTTCTTGGTGAAGTTGTTCTTGTTTGGGAAGGACTTGGCTTTGTCTTTTCGAATGAACTTGCCACCATTGTCTTCCCGTTTCTCGTAAGGACAATCCGCAACGAAATGGCTGACATTGCCACAGTTGAAACAAGTTCTAACTCGTTGCTTCCCCTTGAGGCCACTTGAGTTGTTCTTGTTGAAGTTGGGTCTTGTAGTCTTCTTACTCCAAAACTGTCTTGAGGCAAGAGCCATGTGCTCATGATAATCATACTTCGTGTCCTTGGGGTTGCTCTCCTCATCTTCCTCTTCTTCTTCTTCTTCCACACTAACCTTGGCCTTCAAGGCAAGATTTGGCTTCTTTGCCCTTTGGGAATGGAGCACCGCATTGTCGGTGGTCTTATCCAAGATGTTCATTGCAACAAACTCATCCAACACTTCACCAGAGGTCATGGAGTGGAAGTCCAGTCTTTAGCGGATGACGGAGGACATGGCCTTGTTGTAGGGCATCATGGCCTTGAGGAACTTGCGCTTGATCCAGTTGTCATCCGTGTCCTTGCTCCCATGATCTCGAAGTGCGACCGCAAGTTTGGTCACTCTTCGAAAGAGCTCACGAGGTTCTTCATCCTCTTTCATTGCAAACTCATCGGCTTCATCTTGCACCACTTCATAGTTGGAGCGTTGAATGCTAGCACTTCCTCGATACATACGCTCGACACACTTCCATGCTTCTTTAGCCATGACGTGAGGTCGAAGATGAGGGAGATCTTCGGGAAGGATAGCATCTTGGATGATGAAGAGAGCACTCTCATTGAATTGATTGTCCACTTCTTCTCGAGGGGTGAAGTTGCTTGGATCATGAGGATAGAAACCTTCTTCAATAATTCTCCAAAGGTTAGTATTCACATGTTTTAAATGACGCTTGAAGCGATAAACCCAAGAATCATAATCTTCATTTTTCACATATTTAGGAGGAGGACCGGCATGATTCAAATGAGTAGAGGGGATCGGTCCTCTATACACCGGGGGTTCTACATGGGCATAGATGCCGGTGCCATTTCTACCACTAGTAGACGGACTCTTTTCACTATTAGCTTCCCCCTTGTCGGGGTTAGCATCCGTCACCTTGTTAATGGGATCACCCACTTTCATTGGCGAGGTAGATAGTTTGAGTCCCTCTAGGAATTCAGAAAACATGCTTTTAACCTCGGCCGTCATGGAGGTTTTCAATGTGTCTAAAGCCATATTGAATTCCTCACGAGAGACCGAGGTTCCCCCTTCGGCCGAAGACGAGACGGGATTCATACCGGAGTGCTCCTCCGCACCGTCGTTGGTGTCAACCATACTCTTCGGACGGCAAAGTCCTTAATAAAGAGACGAGGCTCTGATGCCAATTGAAAGGATCGATATGGTTGACTAGAGGGGGGTGGGTGAATAGGCAACTAACACTTTTTAGACTTTTCTTTAACAATTTAAAACTTGCAATGAAATAGGTTGTCTAGATGTGCAACTACGTGGACAACCTATATGATGCAAAGACAATAAGCACACAAGCAAGCAATGGATATAGCACAAGTAAGCTTGCAAAAGTAAAGGGACAAGATAACCAAGAGTGGAGCCGGTGGAGACGAGGATGTGTTACCGAAGTTCCTTCCTTTTAAGGGGAAGTACGTCTCCGTTAGAGCGGTGTGGCGGCACAATGCTCCCCAAGAAGCCACTAGGGCCACCGTAATCTCCTCACGCCCTCACACAATGCGAGATGTCGTGATTCCACTATTGGAGCCCTTGAAGGCGGCAACCGGACCTTTACAAACAAGATTGGGGCAATCTCCACAACACTTGGAGGCTCCAACAATACCGCGAAGCTTCACCACAATGGAGTATGGCTTCGAGGTGACCTCAACCGTCTAGGGTGCTCAACACCCAAGAGTAACAAGATCCGCTAGGGATAAGTGGGGGAATCAAATATCCTGTGGTGGAAGTGTAGATCGGGCACTTGTCACCCAATCCCGAGCAAATGAACAAGTTTGATTGGCTAGGGAGAGAGATCGAGTGAAAATGGAGCTTGGAGCAACAATGGAGCTTAGAGGTGGAAGAGGTAGTCAACTAGAGGTAGAAGACACCCCTTATATAGTCGTGGAAAAAATCCAACCGTTATCCACATGTTCAGCCCGCGACACACGGTACTACCGCTCCAGGGGCGTGGTACTACCGCGAGGCTGTGCGGTACTACCGTGGCTAACCACAGTACTACCGCGACAGCAACACAGGCCGGAACTAGCCTGACAAGGGGGCAGTACTACCGCTTGCGCGGTACTACCGCACCCACCTGCGGTACTACCGCAAGGCAGGAAAGTCACGGCCTGGGAAGGACGCGGATGAAATAAATTACATCCGTGCCTACTTCCGCTGAAACAGAGGTGGTACAAAAATCCGACGCGGTACTACCGCTCGCGAGGTGCGGTACTACCGTGCGGGCGCGGATGTAAAAAATTACATCCGCGCCTACTACCGCGACACTGCGGTACTAGGTAGGAGGGCCACGGTACTACGACTCCTAGGAAGCGGTACTACCGTGGGCCTCCGCGGTACTACCGCGCTGGACGAGCGGTAATACCGTGGAGGGCGCGGATGTAAAAAATTACATCCGCCCCTACTACCGCACCGGAGCGGCTCAAGGCCTGGGAGCCGCTGTACTACTGCTCCAGATAAGCGGTACTACCGTGACACACAGCGGTACTACCGCGTGTACTTGCGGTACTACCGCAAGCACAGCAGTAGTCGTCAGATTTCTGCACAACCAAGATAACAAAGGGAAGCTCCAAAATGCAGGGAAAGGAGGAACAAGTGTACGTGTTGATTCCACCCAAACCTTTCCGACGCGGACCCCCTCTTAATAGTACGGCTCTCCTACGACTCAAATCCACCAAAGAGAAACGTAGAACAACGCCGACTTCAATAGTCTCTGAGGGGCACCGAATCGTCTCGTGCCTAGAGATGAATAATCTGAGAAACTCAAGGCACACGATTAGTCCGCAAATGCATTGTCATCAATCATCAAAACACCTGAGGGATAAATATGCCCTTACACTTATGATCGGGTGGAGTGGAGCTACTTGCATGCTTGCTTGGCCAAGTTAGGTTTTGCTCCTGCGTGGATTGACATTGTTATGAGATGTGTCACCAACGTCCGTTATGCTGTTCGAGTCAATGTTGAACTCACTGATCCGGTGGTACCCTTTCAAGGCATCCGCCAAGGGGACCCAATTAGTCCCTACTTGTTCCTCTTGTGTACTGAAGGTTTGTCTAGTCTGCTATTCCAGAAGGAGTGTTGTGGCGAGCTACATGGAATCAAAAACGGCCGGCAAGGCCCTCCTATCTCACACCTCTTATTTGCGGACGATAGCATCTTCTTTGCCAAGAGCGATCAACGTAGTGTGCACTCATTGGATTCGGTATTATCCTTGTATTGTGAAGGTTCTGGTCAGGCCATCAACAAGGAAAAGTCCTCTATCTTTTTTGGTCGACACTGCCCGGAGGAGGTCAAAAACAGAGTTAAAAACCAGCTGGGGATTTTCAATGAGACTTTTCACGATTCTTACTTGGGCATGTCTACGGAGGTTGGTAACTCACCCACCAGCACCTTCAAATTCTTAATGGACAGAGCCTGGCAGAATATTTTTGGGTGGTCAGATCGGCCGTTGTCAAGGGCTGGGAATGAGACGTTGCTGAAATCTATCACACAGGCTATTCCAACCTTTGTCTCGAGCTGCTTTCGCCTTCCGGTTGCAACCTGTGAAAAATTCAAGCAGATTGTCTCCGATCAGTGGTGGGGTAGAGAGGATGGAAAGAAGAAAATGCACTGGCGTTCCTGGTCATGGTTGACAGCCCCTAAGTCTCTCGGGGGTATGGGTTTTCGTGATATGGCGTTGTTCAATCAGGCTCTTCTTGGTAAACAAGGATGGAGGCTTCTTTCTGAACCAGGTTCGATGTGCGCCCGTGTACTGAAAGGCAGATATTACCCAAATGGAAACTTCTGGAATGCCTCCGTGCCCCGGTCTGCTTCGGCTACCTGGCGTGGTATTATTCATGGCAGGGACTTGTTGAAGAGAGGGGTTCAATGGGGTATTGGCAACGGACGGGACACAAAAATTCTGTCGGATCACTGGATTCCGTCTACGCCTCCGGGTGTGCTGCAGCCCCTGTCGCCTATTCCGCCCTCTGCTACGGTCCATTGCCTTATGCGGGAGGAAAGGGGGGAGTGGGACGCGGACACTGTCAGAGCATTCTTCCCTGATAGAGTGGCGGATGACATCTTGCAAATCCCGATTGCCAGGAGTGGTGGGAATGATTTCCCTCGATGGCCTTTCACGAAGCTTGGTGTTTACACTGTCAAATCTGCTTACAATATGGCACGAACTAACAGTTTTCTGAATGCTAGGAGCAGGAATGGCCTCGGCCAAGGCTCGAGCTGGCCGGACGAGGAGAAGTTGTGGGCTTGTGGCAATCCTTATGGCGTGTCAAAGTACCCAACAAGGTGAAGATCGTTTTGTGGCGTTTGGCTCACGACTGCCTCCCGTCTGGGGAACAATTGCGGCGGCGCCATGTCCCTGCCAGGACGGACTACTGCTTCTGCGCTCGGCCGGAGAGTGTGCAACACGCCCTGCTGTTCTGTCCTCACGCCCGCGCGGTGTGGGACGCGCTCAAGGACTCCTTCTGCATTAGCCTCCGCCGGTCGTCCTTCTCTTCCCCCAGGCAGTGGCTTTTCGACACCCTGGCTGGCTGCTCTGACAAGGAAGCGACGATTGTCACCATCGCTTTATGGCATATATGGGAGGCGAGGAACGAGGCGAGGAATGCACCGGTGCCATCGGCGCCGGCTTCTACGGCGTCCAGGGCCAAGGTATATATTGATCTGATTTTCCAACATCTCTACAAACCAGTCCCTATTTCCGGGCGTGGGATTCCGTCTTCAGAGTGCAGTTGGGCTCCACCGCCGCAGGGTTCAGTGGTGGCCTTTTCGGATGCTGCGGTGTCTGAGGAAGGGCAGAAATCTGGTTTAGGGGTGGTGGTGCTAAACCATGAAGGTGCTTGTGTTGCCGCTTGTTCTGAACCCATGAGGGGTGTGCTATCTCCAGAAGTGGCTGAAGCTTTTGCTCTCCGGCGTGCCGTCAAGCTTGCTCGGGAGATGGGTTTTGATGATGTTATCTTCAACACGGACTGTCTCTCTGTGGTGCAGCGCTTGCACTCTCCTGCCAGGGATCACTCGGTGGTTGGATCCATTCTTGCAGATGTCAAAGATTTGGCTAATGGCCTTTCCTCTGTGGCTTTCCAACATGTTCGTCGGCAGTACAATGTTTTAGCTCATATCTTAGCTAGATCTAGTTTGAACTCGTCTAGTCTTTGTGTTTTTCTTTCTGCTCCGGATTGCATCCGGGAGACTCTATGTAAATTTGTTGCTTGATCAATAAACCCGACGTTCTCTCTAAAAAAAAAGGTCCGAGATAAATTTTAAAAAAAATGCGAACATCAATGTTAAGTCTAGAACTTGAATTTTGGTGGGTCGGAGATACCACTGTCCTCCTAAGCATCTAATAGCAGATTGGTTCGCCTAAGAGCCTAGTATTAGTTCGTCTGCTAGGGTTTTCTCGTGCCGCCGTCGTCGCCATCATCCGAGAAATTTAGGTCCCCTCGCCTCCAGCTGACATCTTGGCACTGCGAGGTGGGGGACCTTAGATCTTTAAGACCTTTATGTCCTTCGTTAATGTCTAGTGATCACCATAGTTTGTGAGAATAAATGTTCTCTCATCCTTTTTATGGTGCCATGAGGTTAAGAGAGTTTTCTATCATCGCAGATCCGATAGCTCTTTTTTTAGTCTGATTCTTTATAGGTGAGATCTTTCATCGACACCATGGTGAAGATAGTGATGCGATGGCCTGCACTTCTAGGGATCATTCCGGCCCAAGTACGTTTATCGATCATGGCTTTCCATCTCTTTGGATGGGGGACTCAAGGCGCTTTCAAAAACCATTATTGGAAATGTTTGTGCGGGTGAAAGAGTGACAACATCGTTGCTCCGGTCCAATTGTAGCATCTTTAGCGAAGTCTTTAGAGTATTTCTTCGAGCAGAAATTGTACAGCGAAGAAGGTGTTCTCAAGAGATTTCATTGTAATTCTTAGTTATAGAAGTTACTTTGTATATTTTTTGGATTTTACGTCAAAATCAGTGTACTTGCAACTGTTATGAGTATGTATAAAGTTATAGGTGTTTCTAAAAAAAGAGCCTAGTATTAAAATACCATTTTCCACAGCAAAAGAAAAATCCAAAAAATGTGAGTACAAATACACATGTATACTGCGTACGTTCAAAATTTTATAACATTATATTTTTACATGTGGCATACAGAAAAAAATATGTATTTCCAAATGAGCCGATTTTTTTTATTGCAGCGGAATTTTGCTTTTCTTTGTACAGCCTATAAATCACAATATTTTTCAAACATTTTTTATAAATCAGTACTAAACACATACAAGTTTCCGGTTTTCTTTATTTTTTTTATTTAAATATGTTTTTTGATTATACCGAGCTCGTGGAGCTCGCCCTCTGAAGATCATGCGTTGAGTTGCTTATGTCCTTTGCTAATTGTGTGCATTATGGGCCTGTTTAATTACTCGCGTCATTTTTCTATTTTCGGTGAAGCTGACTCGGTGGAGCTTAGCCAAGGAAAAACAACCTCTAGGCTATGTTCTGCATTCAGTTACCAAACCGAGGAAAACAAATGCATGGTGTTTAGTTATAAATCTCTGCTCTCCAAATGCAATGGTCGGTTGTTTGGTTACGTGCGTACGGATGGTTAATCCCACCTTATGTCCACATGATGAATTTACCTAACATCGTCACACTTGAAGAAAATTGTCTATAAGCGTCAAAATAGTATCCCATGGTGAGCGCACGGCCGGCCGATTGAAAACATTTTCCTTAAAAATAAAAAATGATGTCACATTTTCAATGATTGGCCACCAAAAAACTCAAAAAAAAAAACGTCTCGGTAATCTCTTCATACTCGTTCCAAGTTTAAAGTACCTTTTGACCAAGGAAAACCCCACTTCAATTATGGCGAGTTTACCTGTGTTAAACTAAACAGGACAACGCCTTCACGGCGTCGTTCTCCTTCGTGAAGGCATTGTCTTATTTGCTCGTGGCGTCCTTGGTTCTAGATTTGAAGATGTTAGTCGTCTAATTGTTGGTTTGGGTTGCTTCTTAGGATGGTGAGTTTAGTTTAGTTTTGTTCTGTTTGGGTTGAGCATCTCATCTCTCTCTGCTTCGGGCATCATATTCATGCCTCTTGCGTATGTGCCATGTGGTGTACCGCCTCTTATACTCACTCTAACTTCTTCTATCATTAGAATGATACGCAATCTTTGTGTATTCGCAAAGAAAATTGCTTTAATAATCATCATCATGGGAAGTTGGCATGTTTGGATGCAAGGAATGGATGAATCTTTAAACATCAGTTACCTAATTTGAACTCTTGGTGCTTCTCCCTTAGACAAGATCTACTACTTCTCACTCACAGGATTAAGCCTAAATTTGCAGGTGCTTTTAAAGAGTGGATTACAGCCCATATTAGTTGAGACCAAGTCTTTTTAATCATGGTGTTTGCAAGAACTGGCATTGGATAGGCAAAGAGGCTTTGTAAAAAAAAAATTCTTCATTTTTTCTTTCGTTTGGCTTTTGCATATACTCTCTCCATATCATAATAGATGACGTTTTAGCAACTGAGGTAGTATATACTTATTTTAATGAAAATACCATAGAACGATTGTTCTACCGTTTCTGGGTCAAAAAATGTGTACAAGAGCCAAAACAGCTAGAAGCTTGCGGGGACTTCATCATACCAGGAGATAGGTATGGAAGCCACTATGAGTATATATCAAGGGTTTGTGAAGAAAAATGTATCCCCTTGTAAAGTCTCGATTGCCACAATTTTCACAATAAAAGCAAGCCAGGATTTCCAAAGGCATTACTGCACCAGAATCAGATTATTTAGGTCCACGGCCACAGACAGCAAGGAAACAGAAATTGATCCGAGGGCTAGTACGCGGATACTAGAGAGACAGGCGCGGGTCCGTTAGATGAGGAAGACCAGTCCTGGCCCCCAAAGCTCTGCAGCCGCAAGCAGCCTGCAAATCAAATACAAATGCACACACCATTACCATTTCATTTTCGCCCGTAATACAATACTAGTAGTAGTCAAATGCAGCAGGCCTTACCACTTGTGCTGCGAAAGGTAGCATCTTCTCAACTGGCATGCCGGTGCATAAACCTAATCAAAAGGCACAATGAATCAGCTCATCGAAAACCTCTCAGCGGTCATCAGTCACAATTCATAACAAAGAAAAAATGCCTCCAGTTCAAAATCTCAAAGACATATGAATAAGGAAATCAGATACAATAGCACCGAGGTATGCGTTTTTTGGGGGGATCTACTATTCCTTACTCTTTGCCACATCAAGTATGATCAGACCTTCAACACTTTTGGCAGTACAAATTATGTGAATACGAGGACATGGCATATGGAAGCGTATCGTTTACCGCAACATATGTCCGATTAAAGATTACAAGACCCGCTAACATAAATGATGAAAATGAACACATATTGCTGTTGTTTAGCATAAAAAACAAGTCATATACTTATTTTCAATCAAAGGGGCCTCACCGCCTGAGCTCTGTATCACCTACTACCCTTACCATCCAGAAGTTAAAACATTTAAGAAGTTGTATACTTACCATATAGAACGGCTCCAATGAATGCATCACCTGCACCAGTTGTATCTATGAGCTCTTCAGAGGGTATAGCTTCAGCTGTACCCAAAAGTAACCTGCCACTCATCGAGCCAACGCCATCTGCACTTATTCTCAAATTTGACTACAGAAGCAGACAAATGAAAAACAGTAAGTATGAATTCGAATCTTATAAGCTGGATTTATAAAAGAAGCACACGGTATCATAAGTTAGCGTCCAAGCTAGTAACTAAAAAAGGTAGCAAATACACCCTGAAAACTACAAACAAATAAGGTACGTCAGAGAAAGGAACTTTAGACCGCGGAACAATTCTTTTGTGGGTTCATTTCTTACAAATTATATTTATTTATAACTAAATAGCAATAGATTTCTGTTATTATTATTTGTGGATATATATTTGCATTGTTTTCTTTATTTTACTTCAAAATCTTTATCTAAAACAATCAAATTCAAATGACGAGCTACTAATAAAGTCAGAGAACACCTGAAATGTTTCGTGCAATCAGATAAGCTTCTAATGAGCGAAAACTGAAAATGTACATCTTTAGAGCTTAAAGGATAAGACATGTAGGGAATTTTCTTTGGAGACTAGGCTATACCATAAACCAATATAATTATAGAATACTGTCTTTGATAGTCCAGGCCCCGCTCCACCATATACACTTTATTCATATATTTTAGAAAGTACAGACAATTCAACATACTAAAATAAGACATGCATTTTCCATTTTTTCTTTATTGTGAACCCTTTTTGCAAGGTTTATGTTTATTACTTTGATCAAGCTAAAGATCTTCAATTTCATATTCAAGAATTATTGCAAGCAGACACCCACAAAAAGATAGCATACCTTGGAAGCAACGCATTTTGCCATGCTAGAACTCAAATCGACTTTCTGCTCTAAAGATTCTAGCAGATCCTCTACATCGGTTTCCTCAGTCTCAGAAGCATCTGCAAGTTGAGTTGTCCATTATATGTTTCTTTATATCAAAAGGAATCACCATCAGATCCCTTGTAAGCAAAATGCACATCCTAGGTGTTTGTTTTTTGTGAAATGCTTAGCTAAAATTGACACGGAGAACTACAATAAACTCACCTGTCATACTTCTTTCAAGCATTAAGCAACCTTTTTCTCCCCGGGTTACAATAACGAACTTGAGATTAGGTAACCTTAGAAGCATGTGTACCAAAGCAACTGGTGTCGATGAGGCTCCTGTCCAGGCCTGCATATTAAGATTAGGCGAAAAGAATATAACTATAGGAATACTAGGGATCTCAGATGCTGAACAAGGTGATTAGGTAAGCCTTGCTGCTCAAATGACTTTAATCAATTGTGCTAAGGAATAACCATCAAACAAAAGATATCCACAGAAGCTTATCAAAACATCAAACTCCTTGACTAAGGTAATGTAGTAAATAATTAAAGATGCGTAGGTACAGTTACAGCATACAACATAATGTAGCAGAGCTTACTCTGTTGTCGTTGGAAACAAAAAAACTCACCTGAGGAAATTTTGCAGAGCATACAACATATGATGCAAAATTCAGAAGGTCATCCAATCCCTCCCGCTTTTTCTCTGCGTCGACCAAAATAGGAATTTTTCTTTGGCTTGCCTGCACTGGATTGATCCCATAAACGAAGATAAATCTCAACAACAATGTGATGAGAGAGAAAACAAGAACAGAAAAAAAATTGCAACATTAAGACAGAGGAAGTTATGGGTTGATTTTTGTGCGACATGCCGACATTCAGACATAACACAAGACTTTTGTTTCTGATATTATTGGCTGATCATCAATGTATGGAAGTGAAGTCGAATATTATGTATGCACTCATGTTTAAAATGCCTATAATAAGATGAAATGTTATGTTGAGGCAGGAAAATGTTACCTCTTCTGCAACAAGCAAAGCAGTCTCGTGCAGTCTAACATCAAAATACACCATGTCTACGCCATGTAAAGCAGCCAACAAGTTTTCCTTTGTGAGCTCCTCAGGCTTCATTGGGGGATAACCAGGAGTGTGTATGCAAGTACGAGTTTTCCTGAAAACGAAAAAGGGGGAATAAAACAATGGTAAGGAGCAAAATACTCGTGCCTATATCTGTAGTAACATCGTCATTTGCAAAACAGAGTGGTAAGGAATACGAGAATGAAGATCACTTGTATAAAAACAGGACAACAACAGCACAGTTTGTTCTTTGGATTTGTCACTCACGTCTGGTTATCGACGATTATATAGGTGAACGGTGAATTCCCCTCATCTGCTATCTGGAGTACGAAGATATATTTAGCCATATAAAGGAAGTAGGATTAGGATGGATGAATGCTGCTGCTATGATAAAACAAAGGACCATGATATGGGAATGGAATAATGGAGTAAGCCAATTACAATACTGCATTACGTATTATACCGTCATATAGGAAGTGTCTACTCCGTCGTCTTGCAGCTCCTTGAGAATGTTTTTTCCCAGTGCATCATTGGACGCCTACTCTAGAAGTAAGAGCAAGGAGTGAGCAGTGGGGTGATGTCGAGCGAAGGAACTAGGCAGGTGGTGATAGTGAAGGACGGGTGCGGCCTTTACCTTGGATATAATCCTTGGGCTGAGGCCCAGGCGAGCGGCTCCGGTGAGGGCGTTGCCGGCGTTGCCACCTCCCTCGACCTTGAGCGCGAGGCTGCGGATCTTGTCGTCGGGGTTGGGGAAAGAGGCGACGGTGGCGAGGTAGTCCACGGAGACGGCGCCGCAGCCGAGCACGAGGGGCTTGGATTGCTGGGGGGCGGAGGCGAAGGCGGCCATGGGAGGTGGGCAGCGGCGCCGGCGGGGAGGAGGAGAGGAAGGAGGATTGATCGGAAGTGGAGGGATGTGCAGCAGCGTCAGCATCATTTTTCTTTTTTCCTTTCTTTATGGAAACTATATCAAACAAGTCAACTTGACGGCGATGAGAGGTCCAAGCGAAACCATCTTCCATAAACACAAACCAACTTGCGGATAAGGCAGGCCGGACATCACATGGATTCACCGGGTCAGCCCACTCCACCTTTTTTGGCGCTGAAGCTGGAGTTTTTTTTTTAGATTCGTTGATTCAAAACATTTTATATCTTGAATTGTGTGTCAAAAACCACCGAACTGTTTTCATTATTTGATTTCTCGCGTTGAGATCTTCGAAATTAGATCGCATGTTAATAGATTTTGCTGAACTTTTTTCATGAAAAAATAGAAACCAGGAAAAAAATGAAAACCTGAAAAAAACGAATACCACGGAAAATCTGACAAAAAATAAAACTGAAAAAAAACAAAAACGATGCCAAAAAAGAAAGAAAAAATTCAGCCCGAATGGTTGCGTTTTTTTAAAGGACGGGACATGCTTTTCTTTCTTTCGGTTTTTACATTTTTCTGAAAGCACATGATGTGCTACTTGTAGAAGCACAAGCCGTGCTTTTTTATTTTTAGTAGAAGCACGGTTATGCATCTCGTGGAAGTAAATATGTGCTTCTCGTGAAAGCATAGGCAGTGTCTCTGGCCAAAAAACAATTCGTGCTTCTGGCAGAAGCAAATATGTGCTTACACGTAGCACAAAGTTGTTTTCGCGAGAAGCACATATAACTTTTCCATCAAAAGCACTACATGTGATTCCACAAGAAGCACGGCATATATTTTTTCAAGAAGCAAAGATGTGCTTCGCACAAGAAATCTTTAAAACCTAGAAAAAACCAGGCAAAAAACAAAATGCCAACAAAACTCTAAAACCCAGAAACACATACATAAAAATAAAAAGATAAAATTAAGGGGCAGCGTTCGGCATGCCACATGTGGCTTCGGCTAGGCACACCACTTGATGCACTCCTGGTCTGGAAAAAAATGACCTTAGGAGCCCCGCAATGATAACAGTTCGTTAGTTAGTCCCCAGATTTGAGGTTACCAAATCCAGGGAGCGCGAGAGCTATGCCTCATCCTTTCCGATTCCTATTAGGAATCGCCTACAACGGGCCACTGTCAGGATGACCCATTAGCGCAAGCCGCCAGCTGTTGCTCGTGTCGCTGTAAATTTGCTCTGCTTCTGCTTATTTTTTTATTGGGTTTTTTCACCGGCTTTCTTTGTGTATTCTTCATTTTTTTTCACTGGTTTTATTTGGGTTTCTTCATTTCTTTGTTATACTTTATTTATTTTTGTTTTTCTACTTTTTTATTGGTTTTCTTTTTATTAAGACATTTATAATTTTTCTCAGTACACAACGTATATTTTTAGTGAACACATAAAATATATATTTTTTATACATGTTGGATATTTTTCAAATATATGATGTATATTTTTTAAATACATATTTTTAAACAGTTTTTTGAATACACGGTAACATTTTCCGAGTACAACGAACTGGGCCTAACTCAAAATGGTTAGGCTCCTTGTGGTGGAACGATTCAGTCTTAGACTTGGCGCTGGTGCTCGCCTTTTCTAGGATTCATTCTAGGCTTTTCGACGATGTTCGTTCAGTGGGAGTAGAGATTTTCATCGACTACAAGACATGTGGTGACTTTGTCAAATCTCAAGATATTGTGTCGGCTCAGTATCTCGAAGGTGCTAATAGTGGTAGGGTGTGCATGCGGTGTTCATATAGATGGTATGTGCGTGTAAGTGAGCATCTAGGATTGTGCTATATGAAAAAACATTTTCCAAGTACATGTTGTTGGAGCAAATCTCAATCTTGAGTTATCAAGTGCCTTGACACATTTTTTCGATGTATCCGAGAGTTGTTATTATAATTACCCTGTTACGAGTAACATTTGACGAACCCCGAAGTTCACCATCTGGCATGAAGGCGCTCGATACTCTCATGGTCTAAGAAAGTGAGTGTACGTTAACACTTCTTTGATAATACTAATAACAATGTGACAATGTGTTCTCGTAGTATATCATTTGATTGGGTCTATTCAACACCATTGTTCTGATAATAATGTGCACTCATTGTTGTCGGCATCCTTGTGACTTTAACAATGCCCTGTGATAAGAAAATAAAGATCATTATGCAACACATGAGCTAGTCTTAGAGACAAGACTAGAAGCTTATTTTGTGTTTATGTTTTCACAAATGCAACTGAGTTTTTTTTCTTCTGAAACTCATATTCAAGAATCATTACAATTATAGCACACAAAAAATAAACATTAATTATTGTAAGTGCATCTAGTGCCACCCATAGTTGGTTTTGGAGTACTGACGACAAACCTGGTTGAGGGACTAATGTGTTTGTGAGAATTGCAGGATAATACAGGTAGTAGTCCCTCATTGATTCGGTTTACCTACCGGAGATGACCCCTAAAAATGTGTGAAGACATTGAAGACAATGTGATCTGTGAAGCTATTCACGTTGAAGACTATGACATGAGAAGACATCGCGTGAAGACTATGGAGCTGTAACGCCCCGGATCCGATGCGCCAGGTGTCTACCAGTTATCCGTCGTTGTTGCCATGTCATTTGCTTGTGTGTTGCATTTTATCATGTCATCATGTGCATTTTATTCTGCATACGTGTTCGTCTCATGCATCCGAGCATTTTTCCCGTTGTCCGTTTTGCAATCCGGCGCTCCTATGTCCTCCGGCGTTCCCCTCTTCTCTCTTTTCGTGAGTGGGTGTCAAACTTTCTCGGAATGGACCGAGTCTTGCCAAGCGGCCTTGGTACATCACCGGTAGACCTCCTGTCAAGTTTCGTGCCATTCGGAGGTCGTTTGGTACTCCAACGGTTAACCGGGTAACCGTAAAGCCCCTCTTTCTTTGCAGCCCAACACCTCTTCCAAAGTGGCCCAAAACCCATCTAACTCCCCTCCATGCTCTCGGTCGTTCGATCACGATCGTGTGGGCGAAAACCGCTCCTCATTTGGACTCTCCTAGCTCCCTGTACCTATAAATATGTGCCACTCCCGGATTTTTCGCGCAGATGAAACCCTAGCCTCGTCTTCCTCCGCGCGCCGGACACGTCCGGACGGCGCCGGACATGTCCGCCGCCCTCAGCCACGTCGCCCCGGCGAATCAGCCGCCACCACGTCATCGCGCCGCCGCCCTCAGCCACGTCGCCCCGGCGAATCAGCCGCCACCACGTCATCGCGCCGCCGCCCCTGCCCAATCTGGATCTGCCACGTGGCCCGCCGCCACGCGCCGCCGCCGCGGCCCGCCCGAGCCCGTCGCGGGTCCGCGCAGGCCGGCTGGCCGCCGCCCGCGCCCGTCTCCCGCGCCCTCCGGCCGGCGCGCTCCGCCGCCGCCCGGCGCCTCTCCTTCGCCAGTCGCCGCCCCCGCC
>NC_041393.1:181937494-181942116 GCF_002162155.2 Triticum dicoccoides | reverse complement strand
TCCCTCTGCGCGCCTCGCCGGAGCAAGAGCTCCTCCGCCGCCTCCATCCCGCCGTGCCTCGCGGCCCCGCCCCTCCGCGGTCCGGCCGCGCCTCGCCGGAGCTCGCGTGCCGCCCCATGCCGGCGTCCTTCGCAGCCGGACCTCGCCGTCCCTCGCCGTCCTCCTCCGCTCCGGCCGGAGCCGGAGCTCGCCGGAGCCGCCACATCGTCGCCGGATCTGGGGACTGGGATGAGATCCACCACTCCCCCGATCCAAACGGCGCCCCCGTCCTGGATCCCCTCATCCCGGAACATCCTCGTCCACGTTTTTCGCGGGGTATAAATTTCTGCTAAGTCCCCATATTCTAGTATCATCATGTCATGTTCGTCATGCTATATCTCTGCATCCGTAGCTCCGTTTCGTGCGTGTAATATGTCAAATTGTTCATCTCAACGAGTACATCATTTCATTCCATTGCATCATATTCATTTGAGGTCATCTTGATGCCTGAATCATCGTTGTAAGAGTGCTTCATGATGTTTTCTGCTGTCTGTTAACAAAACGAGCTCTTTTGTCATTTTTGCCATGATTGATGTGTGCATCCTATGAGGTTGATGTCTTCATGTGTTTTGATCTATGCCATGTCTTCTTTACAGAGGTGCTTACCATGTACTTTTGTGATCAATATGGTGACTAGCACAAGCATGCAAACTAGGCATCGTGATATTGCTGTTTTTAGTCCCTGTTCTGCTGTTATTTTGATGCCATGTAAACTTGATGCTACAGAGAGATCCATGCATATTTTGAGATACTTCGGTAAGGGTGTTTTGAACATGTGGTTACTGTCTATCCATTCATGGCCTTGTTTGCAATTATGGAGTAGTCTAGCATGTCATTTGAATTCTCTACTTTTGCTTCAAAATGTTTCCTGGCAGATTGTTTACATGTTATTCAATTTTGCCAAGGTTGCTATAGTTGATCCTTGCATGCTATAAACTTATTCTTGACTTGGTTTGTTTCACAAACATGTCTTCTTGATAATGCTTTGCTTATCTTGTCATACAATGACTTGTGGTGAGTGATTCAAACTTGTTAAGTAGGGTACATGATGTTGCTGTTTTGCTAGGCTGAATCTGTTATTTCGTGATGCTATATAAACATGTTGCTACTAATCATTCTATACATAATGTGGAGATGATCACTAAATATGTTTTGATCTACATGTCATCCTCTAACCATACATGCCCCTGGTTGCATTTATAGCTTGCCGTAGCTTGTCCATATCTTGCTCTAAAGTTGCTTCATAATGTTGCTGTCAGCCTGTTTACATTAAGTTCAGTTGTTACCATGTGTTTTGCTAGTGATCCATGCACCCTATGACCTTGCTATTGCCATTCTTAGCTTCACAAACATGTCTTCTTACTGTTGATTGCCTTGCCATGCCATGTTTTGCTCTGTAGTGAGTTGCACAAGCTCATTTACATGCCTTCATAATTCTGTTTCTGCCATGTATGAATCTGTATTATAACTTGCCATGTTTACGTGGGTGCCATCATATTTTCTGATCCTTTTTGGCTTATGGTCAGTAAGGGACTTTTGATCTATGCTATTAGTAAATTCATGCCATGCCTTTGTTTGCCATGATAAGTTCCTGTAACATGTTGTTTAATAGCTCTAAACATTGCATCGTGATGTTATTTTCTGCAAAGTCTGAAATTGTCATTACTTGCAATCTTACCATGTGTGTTTGAGCATGTTCTAGTTATTTCTGGAGATAGCTCAGTGTTCATGTTTTGTAATGATTTACCTGTACATCATGTCCATGCCTTTTGTTCTCATGTTTGGGTGCTGTAGCATATTGTTTTGATGCTTGCAATATGCCTAGTTATTGTTTTGCACAACTTGTCCTTTAAACTTGTTTCATGTGTGTGTGTTGAACCGTTGCTCCGTTTTGAGTGTGCTCTATATGAAACTTGCTTGATTTTGCATGTAGTTTCATATTATCATGTCACATCTTTGTTTTGGTGTGTTTGTTTGATGTTTGTATGCATTTTGCATCAATGCCATGTTTAACTTGTTTTGCTCATATCTTCTAGGCCGTAGCTCCGAACTAAATGAACTTTATATGTAACTTGACTAGAATTTCGTGTAGATCATCTTGGTGCCTTTTAACTTGATGTTTAACAACTTGAACATAAGGTTTATTCAGATCTGGACCAATTTCGAAATAGGCATACGAGGGATTACCGAAATTGTTATATGTTGTTCCCGGCCTCATTTAAATTTGCCTTGATGTGTTGCTCTTGTTTGCATCATCTCTTGCCATGAGTAGCTTCATGTAGTCTTGTCATGCATCATGCTTGTTGTGCATCATGCCTTGTTCATGTGTGGTGTGTTTACTATGTTGTGTGTTTCTTCTCGATAGTTACTGTTTCGTTGGGATCGTGAGGATTCGTTCGTCTACGGTTGGTTCGGCTTCATCCGTTCGTCTTCTTTATGGACTCGTTCTTCTTTCTTGCGGGATTTCAGGCAAGATGACCGCTACCCTGGATCTTACTACTATCATTGCTATGCTAGTTGCTTCATTCTGTCGCTTTGCTGCGCTACCTATCACATGTTTATCGAGCCTCCCATATTGCCATGAACCTCTAACCTTTGACACCTTTCCTATGCAAACCATTGATTGGCTATGTTACCGCTTTGCTCAGCCCCTCTTATAGCGTTGCTAGTTGCAGGTGAAGTTGAAGATCTCTCCATGGTGGACAGGATTTTGGTTGGGATATCACAATATCTCTTATATTATTAATGCATCTATATATTTGGTAAAGGGTGGAAGGCTCGGCCTTTTGCCTGGTGTTTTGTTCCACTCTTGCCGCCCTAGTTTCCGTCATACCGGTGTTATGTTCTCGGATTTTGCGTTCCTTACGCGGTCGGGTGATTTATGGGACCCCCTTGATAGTTTGCTTTGAATAAAACTCCTTCAGCAAGGCCCAACCTTGGTTTTACCATTTGCCTCACCACCACCTACTTTTCCCTTGGGAGTCGCTCTCTCGAGGGTCATCTTTATTATAGCCCCCCCGGGCCAGTGCTTGTCTAAGTGTTGGTCCGAACCAGAGCCACTTGCAGCGCCACCTCGGGGAAACTCGAGGTCTGGTTTTAGTTGTACGTAGTGTTCATCCGGTGTTGCCCTGAGAACGAGATATGTGCAGCTCCTATCGGGATTGTCGGCGCATCGGGCGGTTTTGCTGGTCTTGTTTTACCATTGTCTAAATGTCTTGTAAACCGGGATTCCGAGTCTGATCGGGTCTTCCTGGGAGAAGGTCTATTCCTTCGTTGATCGCGAGAGCTTGTCATGGGCTAAGTTGGGACACCCCTGCAGGGTATAATCTTTTGAAAGCCGTGCATGTGGTTATAGGCAGATGGGAATTTGTTAATGTCCGGTTGTAGATAACTTGACACCAGATCCGAATTAAAATGCATCAACCGCGTGTGTAGCCGTGATGGTCTCTTCTCGGCGGAGTCCGGGAAGTGAACACGGCTTCTGGGTTATGTTTGACGTAAGTAGGAGTTCAGGATCACTTCTTGATCATTGCTAGCTTCACGACCGTTCCGCTTGTTCTCTTCTCGCTCTTATTTGCGTATGTTAGCCACCATATATGCTTAGTCGCTGCTGCAGCCTCACCACTTTACCCCTTCCTTTCCTATTAAGCTTTGCTAGTCTTGATACCCATGGTAATGGGATTGCTGAGTCCTCGTGGCTCACAGATTACTACAATAACAGTTGCAGGTACAGGTTATGCGATGATCATGACGCGAGAGCGATGCTTGCTTTGCGTTGAGTTCTTCTTCTGCTTCTTCGATCAGGGGATAGGTTCCAGGTCGGCAGCCTGGGCTAGCAGGGTGGATGTCATTTGAGTTTCTGTTTGTGTTTCATCCGTAGTCGGATGTTGATCTTGTGTATGATGTATTGTGATGTTGTATTCATGTGGCATTGTATGCCTCTTGTATGTATCCCCATCTATTATGTAATGTTGATGTAATGATATCCACCTTGCAAAAGCGTTTCAATATGCGGGTCTATCCTTGGTGGGACCTTCGAGTTCCTTTTGGATAGGGTCGCATATTGGGCGTGACAAGTTGGTAATCAGAGCCTCGACCGACCCTAGGAGCCCCTTGTTTGATCGTGTAGTTTGGCCATTGTTGAGTCTAGAAGAAAACTGTTTTTCGGAGTCTAGTTATATCGGAGAGTAGGAATTCTTTTTACTCCTCAGCCCCTTCGTCGCTCTGGTAAGGAATCTTGACATAGGTGTTTTGAATTACTTCTCTTCCCCTTCAAATTTTTCTTTAGGATCACGCGGTTGGTTTTCCAATCGTTGGTTCTCTTCTCTTTTCATCCGGTGCATTTTCTCGTCAAGTCGACTCGAGCCTCTTCATCTTTGAGTTCAATCCTCAGTTGTTTTTCTTTTCCCACCCGCCCACCCTTCTTCTTCTCGGAACCGGAGTCTGTAATCGAGTATCCATCCTACTCGTGTGAAGTCTTTGCTTTCTTTCCTCAATGATTTCAACCGGTGTTTCTCTCTTCAAGATATTCGTCGGTTTCCCCTTCCAAGTTGCCTTTGTTTTCCCGCCCTCCCACCCTTTTT
>NC_041393.1:181933545-181937148 GCF_002162155.2 Triticum dicoccoides | reverse complement strand
TTTTTCTTCCTGGAGTCTGACTCTCTCTCGACCATCTATTCCATTCGTGTGGAGCCTCTTCAGTCTTCCTATATCATTTCAACCGGTGAATTCTTGTCTCGTTCGTCATTCTTCATCTCTTCTCCAGTGGACTCAATTCATGTTTTTTGGGTTGATCTTATTCTTTCCCTCGGCTCAAGTGTTCTCCTTGCTCGTTCGCCTCTCGCCAGTTTATCCTTCCGGAGTGCTCAAGACATCTCAGGAGATTCGTCTGTGTTTGAATTAATTTGTGGTTGTCACCTCATTCAAATATTTCAATTGTTCCAGTGCTTCATCTATCTGTTCATAGTCTTTTCCAACGGTGTTATCTCTTCAGTGGGCCCTAACCCACAGGTCTTTTCCCAGGATCTTGCCTGACTCTTCTAATTCTTCCGGAGCTATTCTCAAATCCTTCTCAAGCGTGACGTAAGAATGGATTTCATCAGTCAGATGCTGTTCCAAGATCTCGTTCAAATTCTTTTCATTGTTGGCTCAAACCTCTTCGTTTTCATTCTCTCGGAGTATCTCAATAATTTTGGTGGTGTTTTCTCATCGTCATTTGAAGATAGAAGAAGAGTTCCTTCTAAATCTTGTTCATTCTCTTGATATTCGTGGTTCGAGCTTCATATCATCCTCTCGAATTATTTCAGTCTGTCAGATATTCTTTTCTTACCTATCCGGAGTATTTCAGGAGTTGTTTTCTATTTCTTTTCATCGGAGGCCATCGTTTCAGAAGAATTCTTCGTCCTCAGATTTCAGCTACCGTTATCCAATTATCCCGGTGCTTCGTTCAAGTGTTTTTTAATCAGCTCATGATCTCTTTGTTCTTTTGCATCTAAATCCCCTCTAGCATTTTGGTTCTTCTAATTCTTCCCGGTGATTCATTCTCTTTCGTCAGTTATTTCCAAATTCTAACGGTGGTTCGTTCAAGATTCTTTTTCCTTGATTATCATTTTAATTCATTTGTTCTTTTCAATCCTATCGGTGGTTCACAAAGTGAAGGATCAGAAGCAGACGCTCTGATCAAGGATGGATAAGTTCAATAGACTTAGGGGCACAATCGACGACAATTTAATTGGCGAGAACCAACTCATGATTAAAACGACGTATGAGCCGGAAGGATGAATTCTAGGATCTGTTTGAGGATTGCGAGCATTCACAACAAATCGAATCAACGGACTCAAAATGACAATGACAATGGATGTCAACAAGATTACTAGACTTATGGGATTAACCATAATGCAAGCAATCAAGAATTTCAAGAGCAATAGGATGCTCAAGATTTTCGGAAGATCGAATAGTATTTCAAAGACTTTCGTGAAACATCTGAACAACTGGGGTTGAGCGGATACTCGAAAAGTGCGAGAAATTTTTCTTAGGGGTATTCAGGTGGCAAAGAACTGCAAGGCAGTAGGCACAAAATATTTTCGGGGTATCTTGTAATAAAAAGATCGACTAGGAATAAAAGTAAGCACGACAGGTGTAAGTATTTATCCATAGGGATATTTTGGTGGAAGGGAATTGCAAAAGCAATGGGCACAAGGTCTCGAGAGAAAATCGGAGAGTATCTTCGAAATCTTCTGGTGTAGCTGGCGATCATTTGGACTGAAGGGGCTCTCCGGGAGAGAGTATTATCGAGAACCTAGAGTCCGAGTTAGTAAAATTGTTTAACCCGAATAGAAGAGATGTCAGAGTCCCAGAGTATAGGTCGAGGAATAAAAGATCCTACTACCACCCAATGGCGACGTGTGCCCGTAAGACACACAGCCATGTTAGTAAAAGTTTTTGCAACGTCTAGACTCGACTTCGGCCAAGGAGTGTGGAAGGGGGATTCCTACAGGCAGTTGGCTCTGATACCAACTTGTGACACCCCCAATTCAATCGTACACTAATCATACACGCAAACGTGTATGATCAAGATCAAGGACTCACGGGAAGATATCACAACACAACTCTAAAAATAAAATAAGTCATACAAGCATCATAATACGAGCCAGGGGCCTCAAGGGCTCGAATACAAGTGCTCGATCATAGATGAGTCAGCGGAAGCCAAAATATCTGAGTACAGACATAAGTTAAACAAGTTGCCATAAGATGGCTAGCACAAACTGGGATACAGATCGAAAGAGGCGCATGCCTCCTGCCTGGGATCCTCCTAACTACTCCTGGTCGTCGTCAACAGCCTGCACGTAGTAGTAGGCACCTCCAGTGTAGTAGTCGTCGTCGACGGTGGCGTCTGGCTCCTGGGCTCCGACGTCTGGTTGCGGCATCCGAGAAGAAGAGGAAAACGGGGGAAAAGAGGGAGCAAAGCAACCATGAGTACTCATCCAAAGTACTCGCAAGCAAGGAGCTACACTACATATGCATGGGTATATGTGTAAGGAGGCAATATGAGTGGATTGAACTGCAAAATGCCAGAATAAGAGGGGGATAGCTAGTCCTATCGAAGACTATGCTTCTGGCAGCCTCCATCTTGCAGCATGTAGAAGAGAGTAGATTGAAGTCCTCCAAGTAGCATCGCATAGCATAATCCTACCCGGCGATCCTCCCCTCGTCGCCCTGTGGAAAAGCGATCACCGGGTTGTATCTGGCACTTGGAGGGGTGTGTTTTATTAAGTATCCGGTTCTAGTTGTCATAAGGTCAAGGTACAACTCCAAGTCATCCTGTTACCGAAGATAACGGCTATTCGAATAGATTAACTTCCCTGCAGGGGTGCACCACATAACCCAACACGCTCGATCCCATTTGGCCGGACACACTTTCCTGGGTCATGCCCGGCCTCGGAAGATCAACACGTCGCAGCCCCACCTAGGCCTAACAGAGAGGTCAGCACGCCGGTCTAACTTCTATGGCGTAGGGGTCTGGGCCCATCGCCCATTGCACACCTGCACGTTGCATGGGCGGCCGAAAGCAGAACTAGCCCCCTTAATACAAGAGCAGGCTTACGTTCCAATCCGGCCCGCGCCGCTCTGTCGCTGACGTCTAGAAGGCTTTGGCTGATACCACGACGTCGAGTGCCCATATCTTTCCCACGTAGTTGGTTAGTGCGTATAGACCAAATGGCCAGACTCAGATCAAATACCAAGATCTCGTTAAGCGTGTTATTATGAAGCAACCGCGGACGCCGACCAGGGCCAGGCCCACCTCTCGCCTAGGTGGTCTCAACCTGCCCGTCGCTCCGCCACAAAGTAACAGTCGGGGGCCGTCGGGAACCCAGGCCCACCTCTACCGGGATGGAGCCACCTGTCCTTCCAGCCCCCACATCAGAATCACGTGCGAGTACTCAACGAGCTGACCCGACTTTAGTCACCACCTGTATAGTATGTATATATGTATAGTATATACCCATGATCACCTCCCGAGTGATCACGACCCAATAGTATAGCAAGGCAGATTGACAAGAATGTAGGGCCACAGATGATAAACTAGCATCCTATACTAAGTATTTAGGATTGCATGTAAGGTATCAACAGATGTAGCAACAATGTCAGGCTATGCATCAAAATAGGATTAACGGAATGCAGTAACATGCTACACTACTCTAATGCAAGCAGTATAGAGGAGAATAGGCGATATCTGGTGAT